>NC_057812.1:368932583-369211181 GCF_018294505.1 Triticum aestivum | reverse complement strand
TACTTCTTTGCCCCAATACTTTTTGTTTATTCCAAAATAAATCTCTATAAAATGTCAGCTCATTTGGAGATGTGCAGAATAGGTATCTATGACATAGCTTTTTCAGGTCTAGAATTCCAACTGCCGGCAATCTCCCTCTTCATGTAAATCTTGCATATTAAGAGGGAAAAGGCATTAGAATTGCTCCACAAAGTGTTATACTGATTAAAAACACTATAAATAATAGTAAGAAATCATGATGCAAAATGGATGTATCACTCGTGAGATGCCATAAGAATAGTTTGATCTTCATCGGGACTTGTGTGTTCCAAAGTGAGGTCCAACTTTTCTCTTCATATGCAAAAGTTGAGGAACTAGCTCGCCCCTCTAGAGCAACTTCTCTGTTCCTTTTAATTGCAACTAGCAGTCTATAGGAAGATCGAACATAGAAGACTCATGTGTTCTCAAATTGCCATGCCCAAAAGTACTCAATGTTGCCAGTGCATAAGGGAATGTTTTAATAGCCTGCACATCCACTGGCGGGAAGAACTTCTCAAGAACATCTGCTCTCCATGTCGCTGATGTACTATCAATTAGTTCGTTCACATATAGTGGAGGGTTCGGGGCGAGACTCACTTGTGCGCGTCGGACCTAAACAAACGGTTTAAAACCTCTTTCCGCGACGGCATTTGGAACCGTGGTCCTTCCCACACGACCCAGAAACCGTCGGGGATATGCCCTCCTGGCACACATGTTCGACAAAATGAGGTCGTGTGTGACCAGCGAGCACTCAATTACGGAAATACGTATAGTAGAGCTAAAAAATACAATTATATTGCGAAATTGTTTCCGGTCGCAAGTACATCCCACACAGTCAGTCCCCGCTAAACGTTTCCATTTGTATGCACATCCCACACAGTCGCTCCAAGGAAAACGTTCCGTTCATAGGTACATCACACACAATTTTTCCCGTTAAATCGTTTGCGTTATTGAATGTATCACACACAGTCCGTAGAAGAAACTGTGTGGCAAAGGTTGTCCATCACACACAGTTTTTATGTGGTAAACGTTTGCGCAAGGTGGCCTAACGCAAACAGTTTTCAAGAGAAAGTCGTGTGTGATTGCTCATTGATCCAAGACGGTTTATTCCTGGAAACTGTGTGTGTTGCCTAAGGTCATTGACCACGGTATTTTTTCAACAACCGTTTGTAATAGCAAAACACAATTAGCAGGCTAATTCGCCATTAGCAGGCTAATTATCCGATTATTCATAATCCATTTATTAATCTAATTGACATTTCATATTAAGCACACAATATATTTCATTTCCATATTAAGGAAGCAGAATTTCATAATTGAAATACATCAGAGTACAACATGATATAGCTTCAGCACTCAGCTATCCCATTACACAACTGCACCAACAACAAGTTCCACATGCAACATGTAGAACCTTTCGAAAAGAGCATCATAGACGGTATATAGACAGATGCATCTCATCTGGAAAACTGCTGAAGCGGAAGGCGAATATTGAGCCTTCATTCATGTTGAAGGTATTTGCAACTTTAGGCCAGTGCATGTGGATGATTGACTGCCCGTCCTTCATCCTCTTCAGGAACACTTCAATATTGAACCGTGGGTGTTGTATGAAAACCTTCCTCGCCTCCTGACCATAGAGGTGGTTTGAGAGGTAATCATCAGTGAACTGCTTTGGAAAGGTCTGAAAACAAGGATGTGCATAAATATCTTCTCTATATTGGAAATGGGGCAAAGGAATAAGAAAAAGGCAAGGTATAATAGTTAGTACCATCTTGTAGCGAACTAATGTCTTCTTCATTGTGCAGACAAAGATCTTGTTGTTTTTTGTTGCTAATTTCTTTATCCTAAGAATCTTTCTGAGTTTCTTGATTTGATTGATATTCATGGACAACTCATTTCCCCATATGCAAAAAGGGTCGAACAGTGGGACAAAACCTCTGACAGCAGGACCTACATGTGCAAGACCAAATTGTTAAAAACCAAAATATTAGAATGGTTCCTGCAATTGCACAATAATGTGCTATTAGACAATGCACCATGCACGTCCTAACCTCGATTGTAAACCTTAGTGCTTCCCATTGTTTCCCTGCAACACATATAAGGTAGTTAGTCATCAAGTTAAGTAAGGGTTCGCATGCTATTAGTAAAACATGTTGATGAAAAATAAGCACATTGCAGATTCATCATATTAATTGAAGCCACACGGAAAACCCATTTACCCAAACCAACGATGAATAAGAACTAGAAAATATAGCACTTGTATATGTTTCTCATTTATTAAGTGCAGCCAAATTCGATTTATTCCTCACATGCACAACAATACAAAATTCTACGCACGACAATTGGACATCACATTGCAGAATTGAACCAAGCAGTTAACTAAACACCACAACAAATGAACCAAACATTAATTGAGCACCACATTGCCCAAATATAACATACTCCTAATAGAAGATTAGAGAGTTAACGAAACAGTTAACTACAGTCAATTGTAGCAATTGTATTTATTTCTCATGTATTTACTACAGCCAAATTCAATTTATTCCTCACATGGTATACAATAACAGAATGCACCCACAATTTTGTAAAGATAAATTTGATTTATTTCTCATGGAAGACAATACAAAATTGCAGCCTGAAGAATTGAACATCACATTTTCAGAATTGAACTAAACAGTTAACTAAAGAAGACAACTAATTAACAAAACAGTTAATAAGTGAGCACCACACTGCACGACATATAGAACATATACACTAGAGCAACAGATTGCATGGTGAAATTAGATAGCACAATTCACTAGAATTTGTGAAGGGAAGGCAGGAGTAGCACACGCAACGGGTAAACCGAGCATGCTTAACCGGCGTAGCTAGCAATTGGTAAGGTGCTCCTTCGAGATATGGGGGTCAGCACGAATGGCAGCCATCGCGACCTCATCCCCGCGTGCGGCCGTGATTTGCTTCTCCGCTGCCAAATGCTCCTTGAGGTCCTGGCTATACTGCGTGCACCATGGCTTAGGCCGGCGCTTTTTTAGTGAAGGGGTCGGTGATTTGGGTGGAAGGTGTCGCGCTTGTGCTGGCGGTCGGGGCATGTGGGATGTGGAAGGTGGAGGAGGATGGGGGTCGGGTGTGGATTACCTGCCTGGACAGAGGAGGCCGAGCAGCGTGAAGGAGGGTCGCCGGCGAGGAGGCAGCGGCGCTGCAAGCAAGGAGTGAAGGTTTCAACTTGGAAAGGAAGGCGGAAAGAGGGGAAATGTGGCTTTTGGTAAGGAGGAGGGGGCGGGGAGATAGATATTTCGGCGGAAGTCGAAAATTTGGAATCGCTTCACCCAAAAAACTAGCGCGCGAAGTGTCATCAGACATGGTGCCTTATTCAGAACTGTGTATGATATGTGGACATCACAAATGATTCAGATAGCTTAACCCGTGTGTGATGAGTTTGAACGTCAAAAGTTTTGGTTCGAATTTCCATGGTTACAGTGGTCATCCACGTCATTGCATAATTTGTGTACACAAAGGAGACTACAACACACCCACACTTCTTAATCGAGCAAGTTCAACAATTAAACAGAGCTAGCTGACCTAAACATTACTCTAACAAAACAAAGAGTACTACTACGGCTGGTGCTCATCGATCTCCGCCGCCGCCTCCATGTCCAGGTCGCGCCCGACGGTCTCTTGGGGAAGGGGCTCCATGGCATCCATCGCACCATACTTGGCAAGCATCTCGCCATCCGCGTCCGCCATCTCTTTGGAAAAGGCCGCCACGAGCTTGGCGTGGGAGGAGCGATCTGGGCTTGGACGGGATCCATCATGGCAAGGTATGCGGCAGAGGAACGACCGGCCGCTCGAACGCTCTCGGCGATTGCCAGCTCTTCTGCCGTGGGTTGCCGACCGTTGTCGGAGAAGCTTTGTTCGATTTGTGCGGTGACCGCCAGGAGCTGGGCGTAGGCGGCCTCGACATGGTCGTGAGCGACCTCCATCAGGGCTAAGGCCGCCGCTGTGGAACGGATAGCTGCTGTGCCGCTCTCGCCAGTTGCTATCCCCAAGGCAGATGTTGCTGCCGCCACCTGAGAAGCAACACGGCCGTTTGGGCTGCCTTTGCCGCCCAGTCGCAAATTGCGGCCGCGCTCATGCACCTTGTTAGCACGCGCATGGCGGCTGTGGCCGCGCTCTCGCCGAAGTGGGCCACCGAAGTTGCCCTCACGACCCGGGTCCATGTGTCCATCTTTCAACGGCGATGATTGAACAATGAAATGATATTTGGGGAGCGAGCTAGTGTGCTTGAGACGCCGGCTATGGACTATAGCCGACACACCTTCTCGCGTAAGCCATAGGAGTACTATACACCGATGGTGCTCCAAGATATTTTATACTACATATCACACGGTTGCTTATAATAAACTCTGTGTGATCTACTTGATTTTTCATCTTGATTTGAATTACATAATGGGGTCACAGTGGCAATGGACGGTGTTTGAATTGCTAGACCTTTTATCTGAAGTGAACATGCAACTATATGTGTGTCATAAAAGAATTGGAATTATTCAGGGTTCGTTTGAACATTTTATACATTAAACTGGTTTTCTAGCCATTTCAGGTGAACAATTCAAATTTGAACTACATGCACATGCTCCAGTGCATATAAATTGGTTGAAAAACATTGAGATGCCTGGTTTTTAAATTCTAGTAAATCAAAAACTCGTCTGAAATTCATGAAACTTGGCATGCTATCATGGAGCGGCATCAACATGTCGTGCTAAATTTTTTTGTCCCATTTGGGGCAGGTTTGGGTATATGCTTCTCGCAAACCGGAGCTTCTCGCAACAAGCATGATGGTTTTCGGTAGGGAATGTCCCACCTTTGGGGAGGAAACGATATCCATTGCCTCTTATTGCTTTCCATTTTTTGTCGTGTCAACATAGAACAACAGGGGTGTTTTGTGAATTTTTGTGATTTTCTAGGGTTCGTTTGGACAATTATATGCATTAACTGAGTTTTAAATGCATTTATGTGCATAAATCAAATTTGAACTACATGCACATGCTCTAGTGCATATAAATTGGTTGAAAAATCAAATCTATGTCCTTGGGTGCATGCTTAGGTCCCATGCAAGAAATGGGAATGAATTTCAAACACTGGGGAACCGTTGATTGCCGGTAAAACATTGAGATGCCTGGTTTTTAAATTCTAGTAAATACAAAACTCGTCTGAAATTCGTGAAACTTTGCATGCTATCATGGAGCCGCATCAACATGTCGTGGTACAAATTTGTCCCATTTGGGGCAGGTTTGGGTATATGCTTCTCACAAACCGGAGCTTCTCACAACAAGCATGATGGTTTTTGGTAGGGAACGTCCCACCTTTGGGGACGAAACGATATCCATTGCCTCTTATTGCTTTCAATTTTTTTCTCATTTCAACAAAGAACAACAGGAGTGTTGTGTGATTTTTGGGGTTCGTTTGGACATTTTTATGCATTAACTGAGTTTTCAATGCATTTATGTGCATAATTCAAATTTTAACTACATCCACATGTTCCAGTGCATATAAATTGGTTGAAAAATCAAATATGTGTCCTTGGGTGCATGCTTAGATCCCATGCAAGAAATGGGAATGAATTTCAAACACTAGGGCACTGTTGATTGCTGGCATAATATTGAGATGCCTGGTTTGTAAATTATAGTAAATGCAAAACTCGTCTGAAATTCAGGAAACTTGGCATGCTATCATGGAGCGGCATCAACATGCCGTGATACAAATTTTGTCCCATTTGGGGAAGGTTTGGGTATATGCTTCTCACAAACCAGAGCTTCTCACAACAAGCATGATGGTTTTCAAGTAGGGAGCGTCCCACCTTTGGGGACGAAACGAGATCCATTGCATCTTATTGCTTTCAATTTTTTTTCTCGTGTCAACACAGAACAACAGGAGTGTTGTGTGAATTTTTGTGATTTTTCAGGGTTTGTTTGGACATTTTATGCATTAACTGAGTTTTAAATGCATTTATGTGCATAATTCAAATTTGAACTACATGCACATGCTCCAGTGCATATAAATTGGTTGAAAAATCAAATATGTGTCCCTGGGTGCATGCTTAGGTCCCATGCAAGAAATGGGAATGAATTTCAAACACTAGGGCACCGTTGATTCCTGGCAAAATATTGAGATGCCTGGTTTTTAAATTATAGTAAATGCAAAACTCGTCCGAAATTCATGAAACTTGGCATGCTATCATGGAGCGGCATCAACATGCTGTGGAACAAATTTTGTCCCATTTGGGACAGGTTTGGGTACATGCTTCTCACAAACGGGAGTTTCTCACAACAAGCATGATGGTTTTTGGTAGGGAATGTCCCACCCTTGGGGACGAAACAATATCCATTGCCTCGTATTGCTTTTAACTTTTTTTCTCGTGTCAACATAGAATAACAGGAGTGTTGCGTGAATTTTTGTGATTTATCGGGGTTTGTTTGGACATTTTTATACATTAACTGAGTTTTCAATGCATTTAGGTGCATAATTCAAATTTGAACTACATGCACATGCTCCAGTGCATATAAATTGGTTGAAAATCAAATATGGGTCCTTGGGTGCATGCTTAGGTCCCATGCAAGAAATGGGAATGAATTTCAAACACCGGGGCACCGTTGATTGCCAACAAAACATTGAGATGCCTGGATTTTAAATTCTAGTAAATCCAAAACTCGTCTGAAATTCATGAAACTTAGCATGCTATCATCGAGCGGCATCAACATGCCGTGGTACAAAATTTGTCCGATTTGGGGCAGGTTTGGGTATATGCTTCTCACAAACCGGAGCTTCTCACAACAAGCATGATGGTTTTCGGTAGGGAATGTCCCACCTTTGGGGACGAAACTATATCCATTGCCTCTTATTGCTTTCAAATTTTTTTCTCATTTCAACATAGAACAACAGGAGGGTTGTGTGATTTTTCGGGGTTTGTTTGGACATTTTTATGCATTAACTGAGTTCTCAATGCATTTATGTGCATAATTCAAATTTGAACTACATGCACATGCTCCAGTGCATATAAATTGGTTGAAAAATCAAATATGTGTCCTTGGTGCATGCCTAGGTCCCGTGCAAAAAATCGAAATGAATTTCAAACACTAGGGCACCGTTGATTGCCGGCAAAATATTGAGATGCCTGGTTTTTAAATTCTAGTTAATCAAAAACTCGTCTGAAATTCATGAAACTTGGCATGCTATCATGGAGCAGCATCAGCATGTTGTGGTAAAAAATTTGTCCCATTTGGGGCAGGTTTGGGTATATGCTTCTCACAAGCCAGAGCTTCTCACAACAAGCATGATGGTTTTCGGTAGGGAATGTCCTACCTTTGGGGATGAAATGGTATCCATTGCCTCTTATTGCTTTCAAAAAAATTTCTCATGTCAACATAGAACAAGAGAAGTGTTGTGTGAATTTTTGTGATTTTTCGGGGTTCATTTGGAAATTTTTATGCATTAATTGAGTTTTCAATGCATTTTACGTGCATAATTCAAATTTGAACTACATGCACATGGTCCAGTGCATATAAATTGGTTGAAAAATGAAATCTATGTCGGGTGCATGCTTACGTCCCATGCAAGAAATGGGAATGAATTTCAAACACCGGGGAACCGTTGATTGCCGGCAAACATTGAGATGCCTGCTTTTTAAATTCTAGTAAATCCAAAATTCTGTTAACCATTCACGTGACGCCATGTGTCTTGGTTTTAATGGCTGTAGGAGGTGCCATGCAGATAGCTGCTTGACCTTTACTGAACGAGAGGCGTGTGAGCGTCGTTCGGTGTGCAGGATGACCAAGAGGCGTGCAAGCTGTCCTCGAGTGCGCAGGCTCACCGGGAAGCATGCGAGTTGTACGCTGCTCAGGCTCACTGGGAAGCGAGCCCTTCGACTTCCATGGCCGCCCGCCTTGCTCTCATCCTCTCCATTAATGGCGCCCAAGCCACAGTTTAATTCGCTTTTTAAATATAAAACACTCATCGCAAACATTTTAGTTAGAACACCCATATGTAAACCGACAGCTTCCCTAGGAAGCCAAGAGAAAATGTGTCGAGCAGGATTTCTGCAGCTCTTGATTGCAAACATTTTAGATAGAACACCCGTATGCAAAGTGAGAGCAGCGCAGGATTTGTGCATCCCTTAAACGCAAACGGTTATTTTGGATGACCCATGTGCAACCACGTACAAACAATTTGGTAAGATTTGTCAATCCTTGTAACACTGCGATTTGTCAAAATATGAAGCTAAAAATCACTAGCAGTATCTAATTTTTGCAACTAAAATTCAGTAATTAAGCATAGATTTCATTCATAGATTAAGTAGTTGTTCTTAATTTATACAAACAGTTCAACTCGACAGCTGAACCGACCAAACTTTTCCCAAATTGTTGCCAACCAAGTACCGAAATAGCTAGTTCAACTATATATACTAGCTAATTTTAAGTACGTTGTACAGTTCCACCACATCTATAGTCAGATGAACTAAACAAAATAGCCCCTAAATACTACTACTACTACTGCGGAGGGGCTTTGTACTACTTTCGGCTGCCTCTCCTCTGCCGAGCGCGCTCAGTAAGAGGCGGAGGAGGAGGAGCCTACTGTCGAGCTGGGCAACCGCAATGCGGTGCCTGCCACTAATGCAGCTTCAGCTACGCTCACCTCGAACGCCCTCTACCGCTCCAGACGACCCCTCTCAAAGCGTTGGTTCTCCTCGTAGATCTCCTGATTCCTCGCCTCTAAGGCGGCGTGTGCCGCAGCCACTGTGGTAGTAAGGCTCTTTGCGTGCTCGATGAGGCGCTCCTCCTCCTCCTCCCGCAGGAACTCGGTGTAGCGCGCAAGGTCGCCTTCGCACGTGCGGGCATCCACCTCCGCCTCCCGCCTTCGGGCGGCAGTGGCGGAGCGGCTGATGACCCCGGCGGTCGACGATGGGCTGGCGGCCATGGCGGCCGACGATGGGGTGGCGGCCACGACCACCACCTACCGCCTTCGGGCCGTGGTGGCGGAGCGGGTGATGGCCACAGTGGCCAGCAGTGGGGTGGCAGCCACGACGGTCATCTCCCGCCTTCGGGCCGGGGCGGCGGAGCAAGCGATGGCCCTGGATTTTGATGGTGATGTGGCGGCAACGGCGGCCGGCAACAGCTGCCGACGGGCACTGGCAGCGGAGCATGTGGTGGGTGTTCCGCGCACGCCCAACAGGGACGCCACGCGCACTACACTACGCCGGGACTGCGCCGCCACCGCGGTGTTGCCTCCCAGCTGGAGATGTCCTCTGATGATGGCGGAGTGGCTGAGCGACGACGACGGGCCGGTGTCATTGGCAATTGTGGGAGAAGCAGACGAGTTAAGCTATAGGGATGGAGGGGAATATGCGACGCAGGACTCGCCGGCCATGAGGGTTTTTATAGAAGGCCCGTAAGCATTGGGATTTTGGGGGATTTGACCGAGTCGAGCGGGAAGCTTGCGCGGGAACCTGCGAGGTTGCGTGGGAACGGGCTCACCGATGATTCATTGGCGCCACCATTCGGCAAAAAGAACGCCCCCGCGCATTGCGCAAGCTTGCGTTGTAAGCCGTCTGCGGCAGTGGGGCGACAAGACGTGCGAGAGGAGGACAAAAGGCCACGTACACATAGGGTTAATAAAAAAATGTTTGCGATTTAATTACCTACTATACCACCATCCTAGTTTATAAGTATGATTTAACTAATAAAATACGAATGCATGTCGCCAAAGATTATATAGTTGGATTTGTATTTGAACATAGTTTCCAATTATATAATTTTTAAAACATGCGTTAACATTTTGTTGGTTAAATTTGAGGGAAAAGTATGGAACGGAATATAAAGGACACTATAGACTAGATGGAGGTGGTACCACACGGCCGCTCTCTACGCAGCGACGCAACTATCAGCCGGCTTGTAGGCGACCATTTCCTGCGTGTTCAATTTCTCTATGCGTGTGGTTCCTTGTGGTTCAGGTGGCCGCGGCACGCTCTGCTCGCGTCCCGCCGCGCGCGCTCTGCTCTCGCGTCCCTCCGGGTGCTCGGCGCATGATCACGCACATTCGTGTGCAAGTGGTTGCGCCAGGCACAACGCGGCGATGCAGTTACCCGCTACAAAAACTACCATGCAGACGCGCCGAGAATCCACGCCGCCCGACACCCTTTTATTCATGTGTCCATTTACCTTCATCTCTTCTCTCACATGACACAATAAGCACACCCACGAGGACACATACATAGAGGACATCCAGCAGTTCCAATGGCGCTCCCCGTGGCTCCAATGGTGCTCCCAGCGGCCGACGACGACAACGGCCGGCAGTTCACCATGCATCATGTAGTGGACACCCACGTGAGGGGGAAGGCCCTCTCGGTGGTGTACATGAATGATCCAGTCTCGGTGGACAGCTCCATCCAAACTATGGAGCAGTTCCTTGCCGAGGACAAGTAACGAGTGGTCGGCTTCGACCTCGAGTACACTATGGGTCGTGCCGGGCACAATCAGAAGGTTGCCATCGCCCAGTTGTGCGTGTGACATGATGTCCTCGTCTACCACTTCCACCTTGCCACAAGGCCTTGCGAGCGTTTCTCCAGCTTTATCAAGAGCTACGACTACAGTTTTGCTACGGAGGACACCACCAACGATCTAAAAGCGCTCAAGGTTTCGGACTTGAAATGCCCGAATCTTGTCAACATCCAGCACCACTACAAGGTCTGGGGTAGCGAGAAAAGAAAACTGAACTCCCTGGTTGACCTGGCCTCAGCCATCATCGACCCCTTCTACGCGAAGATGAAGCAAGAGAGCAATAAGGACAAGAACGCATGGCACAGTGTGTGGCATAAGAGACTGGATGAACAACATGTCAAGTACACGGCCATGGACACATACATAAGCTACGAAATGTATAGGCGGATCGTTAACATGAGGAATTGTCTTCTTCCTGAACCAGATGAGGGATCGAGCCACATAGCAGTAGCGGGAACGTCACAAGAAGTAGATGACTAGACGATCGTTTCTCCTACTTTAGAATGCATGCAATTGTTTATTGAGGTGTGTGCGAATGATCTGTATAGTCACTTATGTAATTGGATGTTTATTTCAGTTATGTATGTATATATATACATGTTATTCCACTGTAGACAGAGCAATTCACATGGCTTATTAGCAGCAATCATTTGTGTTATTATTGGTCTTCGCACACATTTCAGATTACAGACATGTTTGTCGCGTATCACACACATCTTGTCAGTTGAACCGTTTCCATTGTGTGCCTAATCACACACAGTTCATCCCAGTGAACTGTCTGCTGTATATCGCACACGCCTTCATCTGGCTGCCTGTTTCTTTTGTGCCTCCTCATCCCAAACAGTTAATTGAGCTGAACTGTATGCCCTGCATCGCACACACAACTAAATTCTGAACCGTGTTTGATGCATCTATCATCGCAAACATTTTGCACCTTTTTGATGGTTTTACACCACTATTTGTGATTATGGCATTGCACACAGTTTTTTCGAAGGGTCTCTGATCGTAGTGTCGCGTTTGGACCATCTTGCAGTAGTGACTTACCAATGGTTGCATTGATGATTCTCGTGGGATCCATTTGTGATCCCAAACCCGTGTAGTTTATCCATTGCCAATTCTACGGATAATGCATGTGTGTGTGCATCTCTACTCTCCAAAACCGCTCTCCAAATCTATGATGGATGGGATCCCAACTCGGCTTCCAGGATGGTTGTGTTAGGGAAATAAATCACCTTTAGTAGGCGATAGCTCAGTGCATGGGGAGAGGCAAGGATCCTCCAGGCCTGCCTAGATAGTAAGGCAATGTTAAACATCTCCAAATCTCTGAACCCAAGGCCACCTGAATTCTTCAGGTTGAGGCCTGTCCTTCCATGCTACACAACTCAGTTTACGTTCACCTTCCTTGCTGCCCCAAAAGGACTACCGGATGAGATTGTTCAGTGTTCACACAGGCCTCTTGGCAATTTAAAGCATGACATGGAATACACCGGGACCGCCTGGTGATATCTCCTTTTTATTGCTCTGGTATTGGAACAAGAAAGGGTATCCCGCGTCTATTTCCCTAGAGGTGACCCTGGGTATCAAACCCATGAGAGGAAGACTCCCTTGAAGCGATGGTCTCTAGCAAGCTTTTGTCAATGTGTCAAATCCAGCTTTTGACCGGACCTATAAGCAAATAGTGATTCAAACACTTATAATAAAAAGAAGGTACGGAGATGAGGTCTTAATGCTTACAACCAAAAATGATATTAGTTTGTGCTCGGTGATATGTCTCCAATGTATCTATAAATTTTGATTGTTCCATGCTATTATATTATCAACCCTGGATGTTTTGTCTGCATTTATATGCTATTTTATATGATTTTTGGGACTAACCTAGTAACCCAGAGCCCAGTGCCAGTTTCTGTTTTTTCCTTGTTTTAGAGTATCGCAGAAAAGGAAAATCAAACGGAGTCCAATTGACCTGAAACTTCACGGAACTTATTTTTGGAAGGAAAGCAACCCGGGAAACTTGGAGTCCACGTAAGGGAAGCAACGAGGAAGCCACGAGGCAGGGGGCGCGCCCACCCCCCCTAGGCGCGCCCTCCACCCTCGTGGTCCCCTCGTGGCTCCCCTGACGTACTTCTTCCGCCTATATATCTCCATATACCCTAAAACGAACGGGGAACAGAATAGATCGGGAGTTCCGCCGCCAGAAGCCTCGTAGCCACCGAAAGCCAATCTAGACCCGTTCCGGCACCCTGCCGGAGGGGACAATCCCTCTCTGATGGCCATCTTCATCATCCCGGTGGTCTCCATGACGAGGAGGGAGTAGTTCTCCCTCGGGGCTGAGGGTATGTACCAGTAGCTATGTGTTTGATCTCTCTCTCTCTCTCTCTATCGTGTTCTTGAGGTGGTACGATCTTCATGTATCGCGAGCTTTGCTACTATAGTTGGATCTTATGATATTTTCTCCCCCCTCTACTCTCTTGTAATGGATTGAGTTTTCCCTTTGAAGTTATCTTATCTGATTGAGTCTTTGAAGATTTGAGAACACTTGATGTATGTCTTGCCGTGCGTACCTGTGGTGACAATGGGATACCACGTGATTCACTTGATGTATGTTTTCGTGATCAACTTGCGGGTTCCGCTCATGAACCTATGCATAGGGGTTGGCACACATTTTCGTCGTGATTCTCCGGTAGAAACTTTGGGGCACTCTTTGAGGTCTATGTGTTGGTTGAATAGATGAATCTGAGATTGTGTGATGCATATCGTATAATCATACCCACGGATACTTGAGGTGACATTGGAGTATCTAGGTGACATTAGGGTTTTGGTTGATTTGTGTCTTAAGGTGTTATTCTAGTATGAACTCTAGGGATGTTTGTGACACTTATAGGAATAGCCCAACGGATTGATTGGAAAGAATAACTTTGAGGTGGTTTCGTACCCTACCATAATCTCTTTGTTCGTTCTCCACTATTAGTGACTTTGGAGTGACTCTTTGTTGCATGTTGAGGGATAGTTATATGATCCAATTATGTTATTACTATTGCAGGAACTTGCACTAGTGAAAGTATGAACCCTATGCCTTCTTTCAACGCATTGCAATACCGTTTACGCTCACTTTTATCATTAGTTACCTTGCTGTTTTTATAATTTCAGATTACAAAAACCTTTATCTACTATCCATATACCACTTGTATCACCATCTCTTCACCGAACTAGTGCACCTATACAATTTACCATTATATTGGGTGTGTTGGGGACACAAGAGACTCTTTGTTCTTTGGTTGCAGGGTTGCTTGAGAGAGACCATCTTCATCCTACGCCTCCTACGGATTTATAAACCTTAGGTCATCCACTTGAGGGAAATTTGCTACTGTCCTACAAACCTCTGCACTTGGAAGCCCAACAACGTCTACAAGAAGAAGGTTGTGTAGTAGACATCAAGATCTTTTCCGGCGCCGTTGCCAGGGAGGTGAGTGCTTGAAGCTATATATTTAGATCTTGCAATCGAGTCTTTTAGTTTCTTGTTTTATCACTAGTTTAGTTTATAAAAGAAAAATACCAAAAAATGGAGTTAAGGGTACCTCATATGCTTCATCGTTTTAATATCTATCATGAAAATAAGGATTCCGATAATTTTGCTCAAGTGCTAGAAGAAGAATGCATTAGAATGTTTGGCACTAAATATTTGAATGATGAGCATGATTGCAATGTTGTTAGTATGAATTCCTTGAATATCTATGATGCTAATGATATGCAAAGCCACAAGATTGGGGAAGCTATGTTTGATGAAGATGATATTTTTTGTCCCCCAAGCTTTGATGAGCAAATTTACTATGATGAAAGCATGACTCCTATCTATGATGATTATTGTGATGACATGTATGCTTTAAAGAATTATGATAACCATGAAACTTTTCATCTTGATCTTAATTTTCAATACCATGATAGTTATTTTGTTGAGTTTGCTCCCACTATTATTCATGAGAAGAAATTTGCATATGTGGAGAGTAATAAAAATTCTATGCTTGTAGATCATGAAAAGAATGCTTTGTGTGATAGTTATATTG
Source organism: Triticum aestivum (assembly GCF_018294505.1). NCBI lineage: Eukaryota > Viridiplantae > Streptophyta > Magnoliopsida > Poales > Poaceae > Triticum > Triticum aestivum. The sequence goes on along the minus strand of NC_057812.1, from coordinate 369,196,555 downwards.
TTGAATTCATTCATGATGCTACTGAAAATTATTATGAGGGAGGAATATATGCTTGTAGGAATTGCAATAATACCAAGTTTCCTCTCTGTGTGCTTAAAATCTTGAAGTTATCCTTGCTTTACCTTCCTATGCAAGTTGATTCTTGTTCCCACAAGTTGTTTGCTCACAAAATCCCTGTGCATAGGAAGTGGGTTAGTCTTAAATGTGCTAGTCATATTCTTCATGATGCCCTATTTATGTTACAATTCTTATCTTTTATGTGAGCATCATTGAAATCATCATGCCTAGCTAGGGGCGTCAAACGATAGTGCTTGTTGGGAGGCAACCCAATCTTATTCTTATTCTTTAATTTTTGCTCCTGTTTAGTAAAAAATAATCCATCTATCCTTTGTTATGATTGTGTTTTTATGTTTAGTTTAGTGTTTGTGCCAAGTAGAACCGTCGGGAAGACTTGGGGAAAGTCTTTTTGATCTTGCTGTAAAAAAACAGAAACTTTAGCGCTCACGAGAACTGCTGCCATTTTTATTTGGAAAGTTATATTTAGTTAATTCGTTTTTCAGATTATTAATAGATAAATTCCTCACGTCCAGCAGTTTATTTTAGAATTTTTGGGGTTCCAGAAGTTTGTGTTAGTTACAGATTACTACAGGCTGTTCTGTTTTTGACAGATTCTGTTTTTCGTATGTTGTTTGCTTATTTTAATGAACCTATGGCTAGTAAAAGAGTTTATAAACCATAGAGAAGTTGGAATACAATAGGTTTAACACCAATATAAATAAAGAATGAGTTCATTACAGTTCCTTGAAGTGGTATTTTGTTTTCTTTCGCTAACGGAGCTTACGAGTTTTCTGTTAAGTTTTGTGTTGTGAAGTTTTCAAGTTTTGGGTAAAGATTTGATGAATTATGAAATAAGGAGTGGCAAGAGCCCAAGCTTGGGGATGCCCAAGGCACCCCAAGGTAATATTCAAGGACAACCAAGAGCCTAAGCTTGGGGATGCCCCGGAAGGCATCCCCTCTTTCGTCTTCATTCATCGGTAACTTTACTAGGAGCTATATTTTTATTCACCACATGATATGTGTTTTGCTTGGAGCGTCATTTTATTTACTTTTGTTTTGCTTGCTGTTTGAATAAAATACCAAGATCTGAAATTCTTAAATGTTAGAGAGTCTTCATGTAGTTTCATAATTGTTCAACTACTCATTGATCTTCACTTATATCTTTCGGAGTAGTTTGTTGTTTGCTCTAGTACTTCACTTATATCTTTTAGAGCATGGTGGTAGTTTTATTTTGAAGAAATAGATGAAATCTCGTGCTTCACTTATATTATTTTGAGAGTCTTTAGAACAGCATGGTAGTTTGCTTTGGTTATGAAACTAGTCCTAATATGATGGGCATCCAAGAGGGATATAATAAAAACTTTCATATAAGTGCATTGAATACTAAGAGAAGTTTGATGCTTGATGATTGTTTTGAGATAGGACTATGATATTTGGCACATGTGTGCCATATAAGTAAAACCTCCACACCTCTACTTCTTTAACTTTAAAGTACCACACGATTCCCTTCCTTTGACCCCGCCTTCTCCCGAACGACGCCGCAAGCTCGCCCGAGAAACTTGCTTCTCCCGCACATCTCGCGCGCCCACCCCCAAGTGATAGAGGCTAAGGTGTCCCGATGTTTCGATGAGATGGTGGCTATCGTTTTCTGTGGGAGTCGACCTTGACGATCCGACTACGAACGTGCGAGACGTCGCGCCTTAGCAATCGCTAAACCAACTTCCGAGGGTTATTGACCATGTCGGAGCACGATCAACCTGACCACGAGGGTCTGTTTCCTGCGAGCAAACGAAGAACAAGCAAGAAACTGAGATTGCAATCGGGATATTGCGAATATAAGATGAAAGATTTATTGATCAAGGTGGGGTTCTGTGACGTCTTGGTCTGGTCGTTGGACACAAACGAAGTACGCGAAGTTGCAGCTATGGCGAACTTTTAATCTAAACAAAACCCAAAGTCTAGACGACGCCCTAAGGGCTGTATATATGGAGGAAGAGGGGAGAATTTCGTGGCCCTTGAGGGTGGGGTCCGAAACCAACCCTAACTCTTGTTTCCCCACACATACGGACTCTAAAAATAGCCTATACTTAAGTATTTCGAAATTACATGGGCCTGGCCCATTAATAAGGTGACGCAGCACCTAGAATAGCCTATGGACGAATATTATGAAGTGGCATCTTGTATATTTCGTCCAAGGCTTCATGCACTCCTTATGGCGGCTTCAAAGTCCTGAAATCATCACTTGTAACTCCGTTCTTGATCCCCTTGCGCATGCCATCAACTCCATGCGTGTTCTTGCTCCAATGTTCATCCTTCTCCAAGCTAGGCCCTTCATTTGTAAGCAAAACAAATGTATCCAATTTAGGCAGCATCATAATCTCATGAACATTAGAATCATTACCAAGAAACGAAAGTACCTGGTAATTTAATTGGCGTGCGCGAGCTCTAGTAATTGGTCTAGTATATGTAACAGTAGGGGCTGTGGGTGTAACAATGGTATTGATGTCCTCATCATCCTCCCCTTCTTGAAATGAAGTCGTCCTCGACGGAAGCGCATCTTCCTCACCCAAATAAGGCTTCAAATCTGCAATGTTAAAAGTGGGACTAACCCCAAAATCTACAGGTAGCTCAAGTTTATATGCATTATCATTTATTTTCTCTAACACCTTAAAAGGACCATCATCACGTGGCATTAGCTTTGATTTGCGCAGATTAGGAAATCTATCTTTACGCAAATGTAACCAAACAAGATCTCCAGGCGCAAACACAACATGTTTTCTACCCTTATCTCCAGCAAGTTTATATTTAGCATTCATACGCTCAATGTTTTCCTTAGTTAACTCATGCATTTTTAAAATCAATTCAGAACGTTCTTTAGCATCAAAATTAACCTTCTCTGAAGATGGAAGATGATAGAGGCAAAGGTGTCCCGTCTTTCGATGAGATGGTGGATTTCGCTTTGGTGGAAGTCGACTTTGACGATCCGACTACGAACGTGCGAGGACATCGCGCCTTAGCAATCGCTAAACCAACTCCGAGAGGTTATTGACCACGCCGGAGCACGATCAACCTGACCACGAGGGTCTGTTTCCTGCGAGCAAACGAAGAACAAGCAAGAAACTAAGATTGCAATCTGGATATTGCGAATATAAGATGAAAGCTTTATTGATCAAGGTGGGGTTCTGTGACGCCTTTGTCTGGTCGTTGAACACAAACGAAGTACGCGAAGTTGCAGCTATGGCGAACTTTTAATCTAAACAAAACCCAAAGTCTAAACGATGCCCTAAGGGCTGTATATATGGAGGAAGAGGGGGGAATTTCGTGGCCCTTGGTGGAGGGGTCCGAAATCAACCCTATCTCTTGTTTCCCCACACATACGGACTCTAAAAATAGCCTATACTTATGTCTTTCGAAATTACATGGGCCTGGCCCAATAATAAGGTGACGCAGCACCTAAAATAGCCTCGGGACGAAATTTATGAAGTGGCATCTTGTATATTTCGTCCAAGGCTTCATGCACCCATTATGGTGGCTTCAAAGTCCTGAAATCATCACTTGTAACTCCGTTCTTGTTCCCCTTGCGCATGCCATCATCTCCATGCTTGTTCTTGCTCCAATGTTCATCCTTCTCCAAGCTAGGCCCTTCATTTGTAAGCAAAACAAATGTATCCAATTTAGGCAGCATCATATTCTCATGAACATTACAATCATTACCAAGAAACGAAAGTACCTGGTAATTTAGTTGGCGTGCACGAGCTCTAGTAATTGGTCCAGTATGTATAGCAGCAGGGGCTGTGGGTGTAACAATTGTATTGATGTCCTCATCAAACAAGCATGGAGATGATGGCATGCGCAAGGGGAACAAGAACGGAGTTACAAGTGATGATTTCAGGACTTTGAAGCCACCATAATGGGTGCATGAAGCCTTGGACGAAATATACAAGATGCCACTTCATAAATTTCGTCCCGAGGCTATTTTAGGTGCTGCGTCACCTTATTATTGGGCCAGGCCCATGTAATTTCGAAATACATAAGTATAGGCTATTTTTAGAGTCCGTATGGTGGGGAAACAAGAGATAGGGTTGATTTCGGACCCCTCCACCAAGGGCCACGAAATTCCCCCCTCTTCCTCCATATATACAGCCCTTAGGGCATCGTTTAGACTTTGGGTTTTGTTTAGATTAAAAGTTCGCCATAGCTGCAACTTCGCGTACTTCGTTTGTGTTCAACGACCAGACAAAGGCGTCACAGAACCCCACCCTGATCAATAAAGCTTTCATCTTATATTCGCAATATCCAGATTGCAATCTTAGTTTCTTGCTTGTTCTTCGTTTGCTCGCAGGAAACAGACCCTCGTGGTCAGGTTGATCGTGCTCCGGCGTGGTCAATAACCTCTCGGAGTTGGTTTAGCGATTGCTAAGGCCCGACGTCCTCGCACGTTCGTAGTCGGATCGTCAAAGTCGACTTCCACCAAAGCGATATCCATCATCTCATCGAAAGACGGGACACCTTTGCCTCTATCACGAATATAAGATGAAAGCTTTATTGATCAAGGTGGGGTTCTGTGACGTCTTGGTCTGGTCGTTGGACACAAACGAAGTACGCGAAGTTGCAGCTATGGCGAACTTTTAATCTAAACAAAACCCAAAGTCTAAACGACGCCCTAAGGGCTGTATATATGGAGGAAGAGGGGGGAATTTCGTGGCCCTTGAGGGTGGGATCCGAAACCAACCCTAACTCTTGTTTCCCCACACATACGGACTCTAAAAATAGCCTATACTTAAGTATTTCGAAATTACATGGGCCTGGCCCATTAATAAGGTGACGCAGCACCTAGAATAGCCTATGGACGAATATTATGAAGTGGCATCTTGTATATTTCGTCCAAGGCTTCATGCACTCCTTATGGCGGCTTTAAAGTCCTGAAATCATCACTTGTAACTCCGTTCTTGATCCCCTTGCGCATGCCATCAACTCCATGTGTGTTCTTGCTCCAATGTTCATCCTTCTCCAAGCTAGGCCCTTCATTTGTAAGCAAAACAAATGTATCCAATTTAGGCAGCATCATAATCTCATGAACATTAGAATCATTACCAAGAAACGAAAGTACCTGGTAATTTAATTGGCGTGCGCGAGCTCTAGTAATTGGTCCAGTATATGTAACAGTAGGGGTTGTGGGTGTAACAATGGTATTGATGTCCTCATCATCCTCCCCTTCTTGAAATGAAGTCGTCCTCGACGGAAGCGCATCTTCCTCACCCAAATAAGGCTTCAAATCTGCAATGTTAAAAGTGGGACTAACCCCAAAATCTACAGGTAGCTCAAGTTTATATGCATTATCATTTATTTTCTCTAACACCTTAAAAGGACCATCAGCACGTGGCATTAGCTTTGATTTGCGCAGATTAGGAAATCTATCTTTACACAAGTGTAACCAAACAAGATCTCCAGGCGCAAACACAACATGTTTTCTACCCTTATCTCCAGCAAGTTTATATTTAGCATTCATACGCTCAATGTTTTCCTTAGTTAACTCATGCATTTTTAAAATCAATTCAGAACGTTCTTTAGCATCAAAATTAACCTTCTCTGAAGATGGAAGAGGCAAAAGATCAATAGGTGCACGAGGTAGGAAACCATACACAATTTCAAAAGGGCACATCTTAGTGGTAGAATGCAATGAACGATTATAAGCAAATTCAATATGAGGCAAGCATTCTTCCCACATTTTCTTGTTATTCTTCAAAACAGCCCTAAGCATAATAGACAATGTTCTATTGACTACTTCAGTTTGTCCATCAGTTTGGGGGTGACAAGTAGTACTAAAAAGCAGCTTAGTCCCCAACTTAGCCCATAAACATCTCCAAAAGTGGCTAAGAAATTTAGAATCACGATCTGAAACAATAATATTTGGCACACCATGTAAGCGAATAATTTCACGAAAGAACAAATCAGCAACATTAACAGCATCATCGCTTTTATGACATGGTATAAAGTGTGCCATTTTCGAGAACCTATCCACGACAACAAATATGCTATCCCTCCCCTTCTTTGTTCGAGGTAAACCTAAAACAAAGTCCATAGATATATCCTCCCAAGGAACACTAGGTACAGGCAAAGGCATATATAAACCATGAGGATTGAGTCGTGACTTAGCTCTTTGACATGTAGTGCAGCGAGCAACAAAACGCTCAACATCCCGTCTCATCTTTGGCTAAAACAAAATGTGTAGCAAGTATATCCTCCGTCTTCTTGACGCCAAAGTGTCCCATTAATCCTCCTCCATGCGCCTCCTGCAACAACAAAAGACGAATGGAGCTAGCTGGAATGCATAGCTTGTTAGCACGAAACACAAATCCATCATTAAGAACGAACTTGTTCCAAGTTCTCCCTTCCTTACAGTTCTGCAATGCATCTTTAAATTCAGCATCATGAACATATTGATCTTTGATGGTCTCCAAACCAAATATTTTAAAGTCAAGTTGTGAAAGCATAGTATAACAACGAGACAAGGCATCAGCAATAACATTTTCTTTACCCTTCTTGTGTTTAATGACATAAGGGAAAGTCTCAATGAATTCAACCCATTTAGCATGTCGACGGTTCAGTTTTGCTTGACTTTTAATGTGTTTCAAAGATTCATGATCAGAATGTCTAACAAATTCCTTGGGCCATAAATAATGTTGCCATGTTTCTAAGGTCCGAACAAGAGCATATAATTCTTTATCATAAGTAGAATAGTTCAGACTAGGCCCACTCAATTTTTCAGAAAAGTATGCAACAGGTTTTCCATCTTGTAATAACACACCTCCTAATCCAATTCCACTAGCATCACATTCAAGCTCGAAAGTCTTATTGAAATTAGGAAGTTGGAGTAAAGGAGCATGTGTCAACTTATCTTTCAATACCGTGAAGGCTTCTTCCTGTGCGGTACCCCAAACAAAAGGCACATCCTTCTTTGTAAGCTCGTTGAGAGGTGCAGCAATGGTGCTGAAATCTCTCACAAAACGCCTATAGAAACCAGCGAGGCCAAGGAAACTCCTCACTTGTGTGACCGTTTTGGGCTGCGGCCAACTCTCAATAGCTTCAATCTTGGCTTTATCAACTTCAATTCCCTATGGAGTAACAACATAGCCAAGAAAAGGTACTCGGTCGGTGCAAAAGGTGCACTTTCCAAGGTTTCCAAACAAACGTGCATCACGTAGAGCAATAAAAACAGCACATAAATGTTCCAAATGTTCCTCCAAAGATTTGCTATAAATCAATATGTCATCAAAGTAAACTACCACAAATCGTCCAATGAAAGCACGTAAAACTTCGTTCATTAACCTCATGAAAGTACTAGGTGCATTAGTTAACCCAAAAGGCATGACTAACCACTCATATAATCCAAACTTAGTTTTAAATGCTATTTTCCATTCATCACCCAATTTCATACGAATTTGATGGTATCCACTACGCAAATCAACTTTGGAGAATATTGTAGAGCCACTCAATTCATCAAGCATATCATCTAGCCTAGTTATAGGATGACGATAACAAATAGTAATATTATTAATGCCTCTACAATCAACGCACATACGCGACGTACCATCCTTTTTCGGCACTAAAATGATAGGAACAGCACAAGGACTAAGGGATTCGCGTATATAACCTTTGTCGAGCAGTTCTTGTACTTGACGCATAATCTCCTTCGTCTCCTCTGGGTTGGTACGGTATGGTGCATGGTTGGGTAGCGAAGCACCGGGAATTAAGTCAATTTGATGCTCAATCCCTCGAATAGGTGGTAATCCCGGTGGCACGTCTTGTGGAAAGACGTCAGCGAACTCCTGCAAAATGTTAGTGACAGCAGGGGGCAAAGAGGAAGGCACGTCCTCGGATGAAAAGAATGCCTCTTTGCACACAAAAGCATAGCAAACGGATTTGCTAAAATCTAGCTCATCAATATCAGATTTGGTGGCAAGTAAACATGCACTTTTCAATTTAATTTCAGAAACAACAGTAGATGGTTTATTATTAGGCTTCATTTGGTGCTCAAATTCTTTTGCCACAATCTGATTTTCACTCTTATTTGTCTCCTGTTTTGCTTTATTAGCTCTATTAATATCATCTTTCAAAATGGAATCAGGAGTCATAGGAAGCAAAGTAATATTTTTATTGTTATGAACAAGAGTATACTGATTGTTTCTACCATGGTGTACATAATTTTTATCAAATTGCCATGGTCTACCAAGTAATAAGGAACATGCTTGCATAGGTACCACATCACAATCAACATAATCAGCATATGTAGAGATACTAAAATGCACACGAATAGTACGTGTTACCTTAACCTTGCCGCTGTTGTTGAACCATTGGATGTAGTAAGGATGTGGATGTGGTCTTGTGGTGAGAGATAGCTTCTCCACCATCTCCATGCTAGCCAAGTTATTGCAGCTCCCTCCATCTATGATCACGCAAACAGAATGTTCCTTCACAACTCCCTTTGTATGGAACAAATTATGCCTCTGATTTTGCTCAGCTTGTGTAACCTGCACACTCAAAACACGTTGAGCAACTAAACATTCATACCTGTCAGCATCTTCAGGAGCCATGTATTGCGTCTCATGATCAGAATCGTCTCCACCGTGTTCTTCACGTGTAATAAGAGCCAAGGTCTCCTCATCATAGTCACTAGCGGACTCATACCCACCATCCTCAGTAACAATCATCACACGCTTAGATGGGCATTCTCTCGCATAATGACCTCCACCCTTGCAACGTCGACAAATAATATCATGTGTTTGCCCTGTTGATGCCATGGATGAAGAAGAGCTCTTTGCAGGCCCAGAAGGTGTGCTCTTGGCAGATAGTGGTGATTGTGCCTGCTTTATTGTATCACGATTGGAGGTGGCAGCCGACGGAGGTGCCGGTTTAGCAGAACGTGTGGAAGTAGATGATGCACGTGGTGTCCATGATGAAGGTCGACCTGCAGAAAAGTTAGTCCGCGCCAATGCCTGTCGATCCTGCACTTCACGTTCAGCTTTACAAGCAAGATGGAATAAACGAGTGATATTAGTATACTCCTTATACTCTAGAATTGTCTGAATCTCTCTATTTAATCCACCCATAAAACGAGCAAGCATAGCTTCATTCTCCTCAACAATACCACATCTAATCATGCCAGTTTGTAATTCCTGATAATATTCTTCTACAGAATTTTTTCCCTGTCTTAAGCGCTGCAATTTTTGAAGTAATTCACGTTGATAATATGGTGAAACCCAACGAGTACGCATAGCAGTTTTCAAAGCAGCCCAAGTAGCCGGAATAGGATATAATCTACAATGCTCAGACCACCAAACACATGCAAAACTAGTGAATGCACAAACAGCAGCAGGAACACGTCTCTCCTCGGGATATTGTAAACATGTAAATCATTGTTCAGTTTCTAACTCCCAAGTAAGATATATATCAGGAACATATCTACCCTCAAATGGTGGAATATTCAATTTTAGTTTAGGGAGATGGTCATGATCTCGTACCTGAGGGTGAGCCCTACCATTGCCATTATTTGCATGTGGACGACCTAGTGGTTGCTGTGCTGGTGGTGGCACGTAGTTCTGATTTTGATCAACCTCATCCTCATAATCTCCCACATAATCATCCTCGTCCACATCAGCAGTAGGAGCCACAGAAGTATCAACAGCAGCACCAGCAGTTTGGCCCGACTGAAGAGGGACACGGCTCGCTCGGCGGAGGGCTGTTTCCCGACGTGGAGGTAGTCGATGTTGTTGCTGTTGTTGCAGAGGTGCGGCAGGAGCAGCCGGTGGTGGTGGTGGAAAACGCGAAAGCAATTCAGCAAACTTGTTATCAAGCTTTGTTTCAAACGTCTTCTCCATGCCATCTATCTTCTCCATGGCCTCTTCAAATCTGTTTATCACATCGTGCACCTGTCCACTCATCATTTGCTGAAACGTATCATGAAGCTCCTTGTTCGTCAAGTTCTCCCAGTCAGTCTCGTCGGCTTGTGATCCTGGCATGGTGAGCAGCAATAGAAACACACAAGAATATGATCCTACATACTACTAACAAGTGGTGGTGGTGGCGGGTGTCACAAATCCGTCAAGCAAATCGCAAATTCTTACCAGTTCTTACCCAGCAGCAGGCGGTGATCGGCAACCATTGTAGTCAAAACTCTCAAAAGCTTGGATAGAGCGATTGCCAGGGAGAGTCAAACGCACGAGTAGATGTATGTGGAGCTGGGAAGGCATATAGTATGGTAGCAAAAAGGGTCAGCAATAATCAATTCAGAGATGCAAAGTTGAATAAACGCTCAACGACGGTACTGTGCTGGTCCTAGGCTAGACCGTGCTAGAGACGCGAGCCTAGAACACTAACAGAATCACGGCGCTGCACATAAATAAGGGAAAAGCACACTCTGGAACTCTTTTTTTCGCTCTTTTTTTTGCGAAAAATCACTATAATGGCGAGTGTCTCAAAACTCTTCCCTCGTCAAACTGATAGGATGGGCACGAAATTTTTTTTTCACTTTTTTTTTCAGAAATCAGGGCAGCGACGACGAGAAAGTGCGACAAAAAATCACTATGATGGCACGTGGCTCAAAAGACTCAGAAAAGCCTAAAAATAGGATAGGGAAAAAATTTGCCCGTGAAAATTTTGGCCTAAAAACTGCCCGGGGGTCTCCAGACTCCTTTTTTTCCGAGACCTACGCAGGCAAGGAAACACGAATCAGAATTTAGATTGATCTCAAGAACAAACCTAATATGAGAAGAACTCGGATTGGTGGTGGATATATGGTTGTGGTATATGGCAGCGGTGGTGGTATATGGTAGCGGTGGTGGTATATGGATACAGATTGGTGGTGGTATATGGATACAGATTGGTGGTGGTATATTGATATGGATTCAAAGCGGTGGCGGATAAGCAAAAGTGGTAGATGGGCGATGATGATGGTGCGGCGGCGGCGTGACAACTTATGACCAGAACTCGAAACTCTAAAAGACTAGACTCTAAGACCAGCAACTTGACACGACGATGCAACCGCAAATTCAACAAAGCAAAAACCCTAAAAAGATTATGCAAAGGCTCAGATTGGTTCGGATATGATGAACAAACCCTAATTTTTTTCTGGCTTTTTCGTGGACTATAGGTATGAAGAACAGACTCGATCTAATCTACGAAAAACTGTAAAATCTCACCGAGCAACCTGGAAATCTGATACCACTTGATAGAGGCTAAGGTGTCCCGATGTTTCGATGAGATGGTGGCAATCGTTTTCTGTGGGAGTCGACCTTGACGATCCGACTACGAACGTGCGAGACGTTGCGCCTTAGCAATCGCTAAACCAACTTCCGAGGGTTATTGACCACGCCGGAGCACGATCAACCTGACCGCGAGGGTCTGTTTCCTGTGAGCAAACGAAGAACAAGCAAGAAACTGAGATTGCAATCAGGATATTGCGAATATAAGATGAAAGATTTATTGATCAAGGTGGGGTTCTGTGACGTCTTGGTCTGGTCGTTGGACACAAACGAAGTACGCGAAGTTGCAGCTATGGCGAACTTTTAATCTAAACAAAACCCAAAGTCTAAACGACGCCCTAAGGGCTGTATATATGGAGGAAGAGGGGAGAATTTCGTGGCCCTTGAGGGTGGGGTCCGAAACCAACCCTAACTCTTGTTTCCCCACACATACGGACTCTAAAAATAGCCTATACTTAAGTATTTCGAAATTACATGGGCCTGGCCCATTAATAAGGTGACGCAGCACCTAGAATAGCCTATGGACGAATATTATGAAGTGGCATCTTGTATATTTCGTCCAAGGCTTCATGCACTCCTTATGGCGGCTTCAAAGTCCTGAAATCATCACTTGTAACTCCGTTCTTGATCCCCTTGCGCATGCCATCAACTCCATGCGTGTTCTTGCTCCAATGTTCATCCTTCTCCAAGCTAGGCCCTTCATTTGTAAGCAAAACAAATGTATCCAATTTAGGCAGCATCATAATCTCATGAACATTAGAATCATTACCAAGAAACGAAAGTACCTGGTAATTTAATTGGCGTGCGCGAGCTCTAGTAATTGGTCCAGTATATGTAACAGTAGGGGTTATGGGTGTAACAATGGTATTGATGTCCTCATCACCAAGTAAACTGCCACTTCTTTACGTCTACCACATGATAAAAAAATATTTCGCATGTGGGATTCGAACCCATGCCTCCTTGGCACCAAAGCGCGCCACCACAACCAACTCACCCTTAGGTAATTGTTGCTCAAACTAGAGAAACTAATCGTTTTGACCCCCTTTTTACAATCTTGTTACTACAAAAAGTACATAAAATTACCACGATTTCCTCTCAGGACAAAGTTACCATGGTATTTGCATGCCAGTTATCAGGCCTGTGATGCGTAAGTTACCGTGCTATTTACATAGAACTTACCAGGTACTATGTTTCAACAACTACACCCCTTTCAAAGTTACCATTGTGTTTTGTACACAAATTATAAGGTCTTCGATGTGTAAAATACCGTGGTACTTACACATAAGTTATCAGGGTATGTGTACATCAACCTTGCCTCTGGTCAAAGTTACCATGGGGGATTGTACATGAGTTACCGGGTCTACAGTTCGTATATTATCATGATACTTATACCTAAAAACCTGGGTGTGTTTCGGTAGCTTTTTCCATAGGTCAAAAATTACCATGATGTTTTTGCGTAACTTATCATGCCTATAGCGGGTCAAAGTGGGCTGTTTTTCGGGCCAACCCACGAGCACGTGTGCCCCTCATGACACTAAACATTATGTGGCTTTTTAGTGGCACACCATGTGTTGTGTTCATCTAAGAGGCCCGGCGAGGCGAGTGTATGCTTTTAACAACTTGTTTTCCTTCGGTAAAAAGTTACCATCATGTTTATATTGTAAGTTATCGGTTACGCGGTGCTTATATTATCATGTTATTCACACAAAAATTATCGGGGGTGTTTTGAACAACTTTTTCCTGGGACAAAAAGTTATCATGGTGATTCTAGGTAACCTATCAAGCCCGTAGTGCTTAAAATATCATGCTATTTACACAAAATTTATCAGGGGTATGTTTCAACAAAATTCCTCCCCATGGGTCAAAAACATATCATGGTGTTTAGTTATCGCAGTGCATATGTTTTCATGCTATTTACACATAAAAATACCAGGGAGGGGAGGTATAGTACTGTGCTATTTACATAGAAGATACCAGAGTATGTTTTTTTAAAAAAATCTTCCCTATGGTCAATGTCGGTGTCAAAACCAGTGGATCTCGGGTAGGGGGACCCGAACTGTGCGTCTAGGCCGGATGGTAACAGGAGGCAGGGAACACGATGTTTTTCCCAGGTTCGGGCCCTCTTGATGGAGGTAAAACCCTACGTCTTGCTTGATTAATATTGATGATATGGGTAGTACAAGAGTAGATCTACCACGAGATCAAGGAGGCTAAACCCTAGAAGCTAGCCTATGGTATGATTGTTGTTGTGTATATGGAGTTGTATATGATCTATCGACTAGCCTGGCCCTGGTTTATATAATGCACCGAAGGCCTAGGTTAACAAGAGTCCTAGCTGAATACGCCGGTGGGGAGAAGTGCTTGTCTTGATCGCCAAGTCTTTGTGGAATCTTCCTTGTATGCGGCAACTGTCCGAACTGGCCCATGAGTATATGGCCATGGGGGCCTCGGCCCAATCTAATAGATCGGGAGACGACGTGGTGAGTACCCCCTAGTCTAGGACACCGTCAGTAGCCTCCTGAACCGGTCTTCAAGTTAGGGACGCTCCTCGATTCTTCCGAACTGTTCTTCATCTTCGGTCGCCGGTCTTGAAAACTGGTTCAACAAATCTTCTCATCTTCTAGCTTGAGGATCGCCGAAATGCATTCGGCGAGTTTACACGTCGGGTATCCGAGGAGCCCCTTTAAGTTTCTGGCCTTTATCAATGCCTTGTTATTTTTATGCCACACCTCGGGTTTGAAGTTGTTCCCGGGAGGCAGTGTCCTCTTGCGTCCGAGCTCTAATGCCGGACTGTATTCGAGGTATCTTTTGCAGCCGAGCACCAATGCCGGACCGCTTCCCAGCTCTAACGCCGGAATGTATCCGAGCTCCAACGCCGGACTATGTATCCGAGCTCCAACGCCGGACTGTATCCGAGCTCCAACGCCGGACTATATCCGAGGTGTCATATCACCTTGGTTCAAAAAAGTTTGAAGGAGTTTAGCCGAGCTTAATGCCGGAAATGCCCTCTATGGAGCCAGCCACTAGCGCCCGAGCTTTATGCCGGACTGCTTCCGAGGTGGTGCACCACCCCGAATGTGGGCCGATTTTTGTGAATATTTTTTATTGGTGCAATTTATTCTCTGCCGAGATATATAGCCAGTAGCCCTCAAGGTGTGTATCGGTCTAAAACCCGAGATGCACCTGAAGGATGACGTAAGACCGCTGATCCCAGTAGCCGCTGAGACTCAGGCTGATTTGCAAAATCGGCCTGAGGATCAAGTCCAAGCTCGGCAGAATACTTCGGGACACCAAAAGCGGCGTGCTCAGTCCTCGAGACTCAGGTTGGGTGCGGCCGACCAACCTGAGGATCAAAATCTCCTTGAAAACTATATTGCACATAAAATTTTCTGCATTGGACAAGCAATGCAGTAGCCCCCGAGACACTGGTCGGGTGGCAACACCAGATCAGGGGATCGATGTGCCCCTTTAATATTTGTAAATAATAAGCCCGAAGCCCAGTAGCCCCCGAACCTTAATGCAGGCACAGGTGGCCGAATTAAGGATCAATATCCATAGTAAAATCACAAATTATGTGTAATGACTCTATGTATCCAAGTACTTTACGTCATTAATGCTCAGATCCGCATTGTACAAAACTTTGTTAACCGACCATCGGCTTCCACCTCCTCGGCCGGTAGCCGAGGAGTGTTTGTCCTACTTTATAAAACCTTTATGAGGGCAAAGATTTACAAAAAACAAGGCAATCTGGCCATACGGTTTTATAAACAAAGGTACGCAGAGAGTTATATTACTGTTTAACAGAAGAAATGTCTTCCAAAGAAAATAGTCCCGCTATCGGTTCCTTTCTTTGGGTTGTCATGCTAAGCATGATCATTAAACCTCAGATCTAATGTAAGAGCAAAATATCGAGGATTTAGTTTGGGAGGCCAGTTAATATCCCCCGGTAGTGTTTGGCGATAGTCGGGGTCAAGCCGTAAACACTTCGGCAAATGTTATGAATGGCCCGTCATTTAACATAGTCATCGGATCGCTGACCAGTTTACGCTTATTGTGACAGTCAGTTTTCGGCTTTCTCCACTGAGGTGCTTAACCATGTGAGCTGGAAGCACAATCGCAGTGGTTCTCCCTTTGCACGCCTAGCCGAACAAAACGGAACGTAGGAAGCAAGTGCAGGAGCCGGGCAACCCAACTATTGACCGAAGACACAATTCGAAACCGATGCATATATAGCAATATCTGAGAATGTTTTTGCCGAATCCCTAAAGGTGTCCGGCGTTGCACTGCGAGACTACTGCTGGAAAAGCACAAATAGTTTAAAAGTGCCAAAAAGCTTGGAAAACCAAGAAACGTCAGTAAAAACATGATGTCCGAACAAGATCAAGTGTTCGGTGCCAATTCGAAAATTGGTCTTAGAAAAAAAGAAGTGCTTCGGTCATGCTTTAACATGATACATCCTATCTCAAGACTTCAAGCGGGTCAGCCTATGGCTTCAACCTCCTATCCTGAGGGCGGAGTACTTCTCATTAGGCCAGTTTAGCAAACTAAAATCTAGCGGCTTTGAGAGAAAAATTAGGCTCCCCGGCTAGTGACCGCACACTCGCGTCGAAAAAAGGAGTGATAAATAATAATAATAAAACTTTGCAACGACTAAGAAGAAGAACACTTATTATAAAACGGCTCAAATAAACTTAAGAGCCCCCAAGTTACTTGAGTAGAAGAATGATTGCATGTATCGAAGTACTTATATCATATCTATGTTCAACCAAACTTTAAACGCATCTTAACCGACCGTCAGCTTCTCCTTCTTCGGTCAAGGACTGAAAAGTGTTATGTACTCCATCGGTCGAGAATATCGACGGTGTTTCCAGTAACCAGGCAATTAGGCCATAAGGCTGTAACAGACAAAGTGCGCCCAGGGAACTTATGCTATATTACCGTGAAGTGTAAGAAGCATCTTCGAAGAAAATAGTACCCCCACCGATACCTTTCTTCGGTGCTCATTGTTATTATGAGACTTGTGCAATACATTTTTTCTACTCATGAGTTCCGTTGTGTGTCGACCATCATTGAAAACTATAAGAGCGCTAGCTTTCGGCTTCACCCAGTCTGAGGTCCGGCTCGGTTGACCCGATCGTGACAATCGCAGAGGTGCTCCCTTTACTCCCTAGCCGAACAATCGGGAACGTAGGGGTAAACACAGGAGCGAGGCAACCCAGCTTGCAAATCGCTTAAGTCAATATGGTGCATATTGTTGCATAATACACGAACAAGGAACGAAGCCGTACAAGTATAATCATATGCAAGAGGAAAAGCTTCATAAATGAAGCCCCCAAGTGAATTGGGTCCTTGAATTTGTGTGTCACAAACAAAGTTTGGACAAGGAAATTTTTTACAAGCAACTGTTTTCCAAAAAAGTATAATGCTTGGTCGAACCGAACACAAGTTAGAAATTAAAGCTTTGAGCATGAAAGCGACTTAGCTGGTTAATGTGTTCGGTATTGATGACGCGGTCCAAGCTTGATGCGGGGCAAGGTTCCATCCCCCAAGCTGGTCCTGAGGTGGCGGAGCAGAGAGCTCGACACGCCGAAGTGGTGACATAGCACGGTCAATGCAGACCAGCAGAGTGACGCCGAAGTCCCCGGATTATTTTCCTGTGCACAAAAAATAGTGCAAACCGGAGATAATAGTAATAATGATAATAAAAAAAATCGTTGCATAATAAATAATTTTTGCAAAGTGAGTAATAAAAGAAATATGGCCTGGCGCCGAAGTCAAGTCGATGCAGGGCGTCGGCGTGATGCGGTAATGGCGTGGCAAAGCCTGAATTCGCAGGTCGGTCCGAGCTCCGAGTGCAGCGTTCGCCGGACTATGTACGGAAACTGACCGAATCACCATGCGACTGTTGTTAATGCAGCCACCATTTGATAGACCTGTGTACATATGACGGACAAACCAGAGTAATAATTCGTTGGGAAAAATGAACCCAAACAAGCAAAAAATACTTGGATTAATAGCATCTGGTTTATTTGTTGTAGCAATCCGAAGGAAGGTGATTCCCAAAATTGGGACTCGCTCCGCACACCCATTGCCTGATGGGCGATAAAACGACGGCATGGCAATGCTGGTAAAGGTTGACTCGCCGAGGCAAAGCCCTCGGCCCAGCTAACGTGATAGAGCTGGTCGGCTAGTGACGCCGAAGTGTCCGGAGTAGGTTGATGAAGAGATGGCGAAGCCCCCGGTCCAGCCGAGATGTCGAAGCCTCGACGTCAGCCGATGAGTCGAAGTAGGTCGGCGTGATGGACACCAGCTTGAAGAAGCAATAGTGCGGCCCCGTCGATGCAGGTCGTGACGTGGTCGATGCCGGCTAGATGAAGCGACCGTGCGGCGATGCCGATATGCCTGCTCCGTGTAATCCATGGGGCGGCGATGTTGATGATGATTTATCCTTCGCGATGCCGGACTCTTGTTCGGCTTGCCGAGATGATGATCCGAAGAAGTTGAGCTCGGCTAAAGTGACGACGTGTCTAGCGCAGGTCGGCAGCCGTGGAGTAATATTGCCAGACTAGTTTAACACCAGCATGATGTTGAAGATCATGTTCAAAAGATCTTAAAGTTAGTGGGATGTGTTCGGGAACAAAACACAATACCCCATACAAAACTTCCTTCAAAAGGGATGTCCGAAATCCCGTTCATAAAAAAGATGAACTCGGGTCGGATTCGTTTTCGCGCAGCAAACAGATCCGAAAAGTGGTGCACTAATCGGAAGGTTCCCGGAGTTTGGACGGTCGGAACGAGCTGAAATTTTGAGAGGTGGTAGATATAGGAATTACGCAGCCGATCAACGGTTGGATCTTCCAAAGGACGTCCGAGCTAGAAGCTGGAAACCACGCCCTAAACTCATCCAAATTCCAGTCCAGATTTGACAGGGCTCCGGTATATCGTGGATTGCCAGAGATTCCTCCATCGGAACTCGATGAAATTTTCCAGGGTTGTTGTAGACTCAATTCCTCACAATTCCACCAAAGCAATCGTCAAAGCGATACTCGAGAAGGTGGTGGCGGCAGATACGAGTTCGTTGTCCAGAAAAACAACACGGTCGCTTGAGGGCAATATTGACGTTGAGCCCCCGAGCTCCATGGATGATTCCTCCATGATCTTGATAGAGATCGGAGTTGATGTTTGATGAAGGCCCTTGTACGAACATGGTGATCCGAACACGGGGCGCAGTTCTTGGTCGAACCAAGGTGACCAGTCGAGCTGGTGACGAAGATGCCAAAGTCGCAGTTGATCTGCAGGCGAGCCATCGATCCTTTTGTCGACCACACAGCCGAACTCTCAATGAAAGCACCAATGTCAGTGTCAAAACCGGCGGATCTCGGGTAGGGGGTCCCGAACTGTGCGTCTAGGCCGGATGGTAACAGGAGGCAGGGAACACGATGTTTTACCCAGGTTCGGGCCCTCTTGATGGAGGTAAAACCCTACGTCCTTCTTGATTAATATTGATGATATGGGTAGTACAAGAGTAGATTTACCACGAGATCAAGGAGGCTAAACCCTAGAAGCTAGCCTATGGTATGATTGTTGTTGTGTATATGGAGTTGTATATGATCTATCGACTAGCCTGGCCCTGGTTTATATAATGCACCGAAGGCCTAGGTTAACAAGAGTCCTAGCCGAATATGCCGGTGGGGAGAAGTCCTTGTCTTGATCGCCAAGTCTTTGTGGAATCTTCCTTGTATGCGACAGCTGTCTGAACTGGCCCATGAGTATATGGCCATGGGGGCCTCGACCCAATCTAATAGATCGGGAGACGACGTGGTGAGTACCCCCTAGTCCAGGACACCGTCAGTCAAAGTTACCATGGTGTTTCTACCTCAGTTATCAGATGTGCACTATGTATATTACCATCTATTTACACATAAATTATCGGGTATCTTTTCACATTTTTCTTCCCCAATGGTTAAAGTTACCATGATTTTTGTATCTAAATTGTCAGGTCTATGGCATGAATGTTATTGTTCTATTTACAGAAATTATCAGGGGCCGGGGTTCAACAAATTTCTTCCCAATGATCAAAGTTACCATGTTGCTTTCACCAAAGTTATCACGCCTTCAGTGCTTATGACCATGCTACTTACACATAGGGTGTGTTTGGTTTGAGAACGAAGTGAAACGGAGATCATGGTTCCATTCCACTAGAATGGGTCGGTCCCGTTCTTGTTTTGGTAAGAACATTTTTGAGGAATGGAATGGTTACATTCTGATGTTTAGTTTGAAAGATGGAACATAATGGGATTGTTCATCTCACTGAATTGGATTCTGATAGAAAACTAAATTGAATGTAGACTGAACCCTTGATTGCAGTGATTCAGAGAACAGTGGTACATGACGCTGCAGTACAGAGGTATACAGGCTCCATCAAACTGTGTACATCACAACATTAGGCTGAATATCCTCGTCAGACATTTCTTCGAACACCTTGCCTTTGCAACCTTGCTCGCTGCATCTTTAGACTGTGAGTCTCCTCAACTGGTTACCACTAGCAGTAGGTAATTGTCAGCAAACAAGGTCCAATTTTATCAACAGTCCGTACTTGGTAGGGAACATTATCGTGTAAATTGTTGATCCTTTTGGAGCATAATGACTCACTGGAGCATGCTTGTGCTGAATGAGACTGGAGGAAGGGAAGAAAGAAACGGGAGGTGCGGTGGCAGTCCGCATCGGACTAGTAGTGGAGGAGACGCGAACAGGGCGGCAACACACATAGGCGAGCACCGGCGGAGCTCGCATGGCATTGTGGTAGGACGATGAGGAGGCGTCCGGGTCGTGCGGCGCGGCACGGAGCCCGACACCTTTCCCAGCAGCAGCGACGCCATGGCTTGCCGTCAGACGGGCGGCGGCGTGGGGCGGCGACCACTATATGTGAGCCGCGACGCGACATCGCCTAAAGGAGAGGACGAGTGCGGGGAAGGAGTGGAAGAACCGAAAAAAGTGGATCACGCTGCGATGCCGATCAAAGGGACATCGAGTCAGTTTTGCAATCGGGCACAGGGTTGCCAAATACATATTTCGTTTGAGATATGGAGGTAATAATATCAAAGTCGTGCTAGTTGAGTAATTGTGAATTTGAGAAATGCTTGTGTTGAAGTTTGCAAGTCCCGTAGCATGGACGTATGATACATGTTATGTAACAAATTTGGAACATGAGGTGTTATTTGATTGTCCTCCTTATGAGTGGCGGTCGGGGACGAACGATGGTCTTTTCCTACCAATCTATCCCCCTAGGAGAATGCGCTTAGTGCTTGGTTTTTGATGACTTGTAGATTTTTGCAATAAGTATGTGAGTTCTTTATGACTAATGTTGAGTCCATGGATTATACGCACTCTTACCCTTCCATCATTGCTAGCCTCTTCGGTACCGTGCATTGCCCTTTCTCACATTGAGAGTTGGTGCAAACTTCGCCGGTGCATCCAAACCCCGTGATATGATACGCTCTTTCACACATAAACCTCCTTATATCTTCCTCAAAACAGCCACCATACCTACCTATTATGGCATTTCCATAGCCATTCTGAGATATATTGCCATGCAACTTTCCACCGTTCCGTTTATTATGACACGCATCATCATTGTCATATTGCTTAGCATGATCATGTAGTTGACATAGTATTTGTGGCAAAGCCACCGTTCATAATTCTTTCATACATGTCACTCTTGGTTCATTGCATATCCCAGTACACCGTCGGAAGCATTCATATAGAGTCATCTTTTGTTCTAGCATTGAGTTGTAATCATTGAATTGTAAATAAATAGAAGTGTGATGATCATCATTTTCTAGAGCATTGTCCCAAGTGAGGAAAAAAATAGAAAGGCCACAAAAAGGGAGAAGGCCCCCCAAAAAAGGGAGAAAGGCCATAAAAAAAGAGAAGGCCCAAAAAATGAGAGAAAAATAGAGAAGGGACAATGCTACTATCCTTTGCCACACTTGTGCTTCAAAGTAGCACCATAATCCTCATGATAGAGAGTCTCTTGTTTTATCACTACCATATACTACTGGGAATCTTTCATTATAGAACTTGGCTTGTATATTCCAATGATGGGCTTCCTCAAAATGCCCTAGGTCTTCGTGAGCAAGCAAGTTGGATGCACACCCACTTAGTTTGTTTTGTTGAGCTTTCATACATTTATAGCTCTGGTGCATCCATTGCATGGCAATCCCTACTCCTTGAATTGACATCAATTGATGGGCATCTCCCTAGCCCATTGATTAGCTGCATCGATGTGAGACTTTCTCCTTTTTGTCTTCTCCACATAACCCCCATCATCATATTCTATTCCACCCATAGTGCTATGTCCATGGCTCGCGCTCATGTATTGCGTGAAGGTTTATGAGTTTGAGATTACTAAAGTATGAAACAATTGCTTGGCTTGTCATCGGGGTTGTGCATGATGAGAGCACTCTTCTGTGACGAAAATGGAGCATGACCAAACTATATGATTTTGTAGGGATGAACTTTCTTTGGCCATGTTATTCTGAGAAGACATGATTGCTTAGTTAGTATGCTTGAAGTATTATTGTTTCTATGTCAATATTAAATTTTTGTCTTGAATCTTATGGATCTGAACATTTATGCCAAAATAAAGAAGAATTACTTAGAGAAATATGTTAGGTAGCATTCCACATCAAAAATTCTGTTTTTATCATTTACCTACTCGAGGACGAGTAGGAATTAAGCTTGGGGATGCTGATACGTCTCCAACGTATCTATAAATTTTGATTGTTCCATGCTATTATATTATCAACCTTGGATGTTTTATATGCATTTATATGCTATTTTATATGATTTTTGGGACTAACCTATTAACCCAGAGCCCAGAGCCCAGTGCCAGTTTCTGTTTTTTCCTTGTTTTAGAGTATCGCATAAAAGGAAAATCAAACGGAGTCCAATTGACCCGAAACTTCATAGAACTTACTTTTGGATGGAAAGCAACCCGGGAGACTTGGAGTCCACGTAAGGGAAGCAATGAGGAAGCCACGAGGCAGGGGGGCGCGCCCACCCCCTAGGCGCGCCCTCCACCCTCGTGGGCCCCTCATGGCTCCCCTGACGTACTTCTTCCGCCTATATATCTCCATATACCCTAAAACGATCGGGGAGCAGAATAGATCGGGAGTTCCGCTGCCAGAAGCCTTCGTAGCCACCGAAAGCCAATCTAGACCCGTTCCGGCACCCTGCCGGAGGGGGCAATCCCTCTCCGGTGGCCATCTTCATCATCCCGGTGCTCTCCATGACGAGGATGGAGTAGTTCTCCCTCAGGGCTGAGGGTATGTACCAGTAGCTATGTGTTTGATCTTTCTCTTTATCTCGTGTTCTTGAGGTGGTACGATCTTGATGTATCGCGAGCTTTGCTATTATAGTTGGATCTTATGATGTTTTCTCCCCCCCCTCTACTCTCTTGTAATGGATTGAGTTTTCCCTTTGAAGTTATCTTATCTGATTGAGTCTTTAAAGATTTGAGAACACTTGATGTATGTCTTGCCGTGCGTATCTGTGGTGACAATGGGATACCACATGATTCACTTGATGTATGTTTTGGTGATCAACTTGCGGGTTCCGCCCATGAACCTATGCATAGGGGTTGGCACACGTTTTCGTCGTGATTCTCTGGTAGAAACTTTGGGGCACTCTTTGAGGTTCTATGTGTTGGTTGAATAGATGAATATGAGATTGTGTGATGCATATCGTATAATCATACCCACGGATACTTGAGGTGAAATTGGAGTATCTAGGTGACATTAGGGTTTTGGTTGATTTGTGTCTTAAGGTGTTATTCTAGTACGAACTCTAGGGCTGTTTGTGACACTTATAGGAATAGCCCAACGGATTGATTGGAAAGAATAACTTTGAGGTGGTTTCGTACCCTACCATAATCTCTTCGTTCGTTCTCTGCTATTAGTGACTTTGGAGTGACTCTTTGTTGCATGTTGAGGGATAGTTATATGATCCAATTATGTTATTATTGTTGAGGGAACTTGCACTAGTGAAAGTATGAACCCTAGGCCTTGTTTCAACGCATTGCAATACCGTTTACGCTCACTTTTATCATTAGTTACCTTGCTGTTTTTATAATTTCAGATTACAAAAACCTTTATCTACTATCCATATACCACTTGTATCACCATCTCTTCACCAAACTAGTGCACCTATACAATTTACCATTGTATTGGGTGTGTTGGGGACACAAGAGACTCTTTGTTATTTGGTTGCAGGGCTGCTTGAGAGAGACCATCTTCATCCTACGCCTCCTACGGATTGATAAACCTTAGGTCATCCACTTGAGGGAAATTTGCTACTGTCCTGCAAACCTCTGCACTTGGAGGCCCAACAACGTCTACAAGAAGAAGGTTGTGTAGTAGACATCACTCGGGAAGTCACCCATCAAGAGGTTCTTGCTTCATTTGGAATGGGGGATGTGTCCAAATAACACCTTGACCGACACAAGTCCTCCATGAAGAATCAGTTGTCCTACTGAGGCCCTATCCGTCTCACGGGGTTGCCCCAATAATTAAGATGATAATATCAGACAAAAGCTATGGGCATTCAATGACTACACCTCATGAATCTCCATGGATATGATCCATGTTACCCTACTAAATCTTACTATCACTGGTGTTTGTTGTAACACTTCACAGTCCCCTTGCTCCTAACCTCTCCGGTGCTCGATCTCCATGATCCTGGGTACCTGAAGGGATGAAGATCATAGACAAGACAAGAGATACTTCATGATGCAATTTTATTTTACACGTACAAGACATTGTGTCAAAGACTTCCATTGATCCCTTCACCAAATACCTGGGGCTGCAAGGCTCATGCCTCACCCCATACCTTACAAGACTACTCACTCATGGAGATCAAATCGCGAGAAGAAATCATTGAAGAACACATCTTGAGATTGATTGATTGCAGTATGTCTTACAATGGATGCCTTGTGAGATGCATGATTACAAGTATGAACTAGATGAGAGAGGGATATGGTGGTGGAGATGTCTATGGAGGTGAAAACGGCAGCAACTAGGGTTTGCGGGTGGAGATGATGATGACTGGGTTGTGGCTGCGCTTGATGCTCCTCCTCTACTCGTTATGTTCACATTTCGATGGGGTCCCCTTAATAAAAGTTGTTCAGGTGGATGACCTGCCTCGGTTTCCATGCCAAACGACTGCTCATGCGAGCGTGCACTACTAGGAAAAAGCCTAGTAGTAGCGCGGGTTAAAAGCTAGTAGTAGCGCGGGTGCCCGCACTACTACTACGACGCTACAGCTAACTAGTAGTAGTAGCGCGGTGCATCCCACGCTACTAGTACGTGTGTTAGTAGTAGCGCGGGTTCGACGCGCGCCACTACTAACTATCTGTAGCGCGTGTCTGTGACCCGCGCTACTACTATTAATTTGAAAAACCAAAAAAATATCAACCCCATGTGTGTTGTTGATACGTCCATTTTGCATCATGATTTTATATCGATATTTATTGCATTATGGGCTGTTATTACACATTATGTCACAATACTTATGCCTCTTCTCTCTTATTTTACAAGGTTTACATGAAGAGGGGGAGTGCCGGCCGCTGGAATTCTGGGCTGGAAAAGGAGCAAATATTAGAGACCTATTCTGCACATCTCCAAAAGTCCCGAAACTTCACGGGAGCACGTTTCAGAATATACAAAAAATATTGGGCGAAAGAAGTAACAGAGGGGGGGGGGCACCCACCATCCACGAGGGTGGGGGGCGCACCCTACCCCCCTGGGCACGCCCCCTGCCTCGTGGGCCCCCTGGCAGACCTCTGATGCCCATCTTTGGCTATATGGAGTCTTTCATCGAGGAAAAAAATCATAAGCAAGCTCACGGGATGAAACTCTGCTGCCACGAGGAGGAACCTTGGCAGAACCAATCTAGGGCTCCGGCGGAGCTGTTCTGCCGGGGAAACTTCCCTTAGGGAGGGGGAAATCATCACCATCGTCATCACCATCGTCATCACCAACGATCCTCTCATCGGGAGGGGGTCAATATCCATCAACATCTTCACCAGAACCATCTCATCTCAAACCCTAGTTCATCTCTTGTGTCCAATCTTTGTCCCAAAGCCTCAGATTGGCACCTGTGGGTTGCTAGTAGTGTTGATTACTCCTTGTAGTTGATGCTAGTTGGTTTACTTGGTGGAAGATCATATGTTCAGATCCATTATGCATATTAATACCCCTCTGATAATGAACATGAATATGCTTTGTGATTAGTTACGATTGTTCCTGAGGACATGGGAGAAGTCTTGCTATAAGTAGTCATGTGAATTTGGTATTCGTTCGATATTTTGATGAGATGTATGTTGTCATCCCTCTAGTGGTGTCATGTGAACGTCGACTACATGACACTTCACCATTGTTTGGGCCTAGAGGGAGGCATTGGGAAGTAAAAGTAGATGATGGGTTGCTTGAGTGACAGAAGCTTAAACCCTAGTTTATGAGTTGCTTCGTAAGGGGCTGATTTGGATCCATATGTTTCATGCTATGGTTAGGTTTACCTTAATACTTCTGTTGTAGTTCCGGATGCTTGCAATAGGGGTTAATCATAAGTGGGATTCTTGTCCAAGGAAGGACAGTACCCAAGCACCGGTCCACCCACACATCAAATTATCAAAGTACCAAACGGGAATCATATGAACGTGATGAAAACTAGCTTGACGATAATTCCCATGTGTCCTCGGGAGCGTTTTCCTTTATATAAGAGTTTGTCCAGGCTTGTACTTTGCTACAAAAAGGATTGGGCCATCTTGCTGCACCTTACTTAATTTTACTACTTGTTACTCGTTACAAATTACCTTATCACAAAACTATCTGTTACCGATAATTTCAGTGCTTGCAGAGAATACCTTACTGAAAACCGCTTATCATTTCCTTTTGCTCCTCGTTGGGTTCGACACTCTTACTTATCGAAAAGGCAATGATAGATCCCCTACACTTGTGGGTCATCAAGAATCTTTTCTGGCACCATTGCCGGGGAGTGAAGCGCCTTTGGTAGGTGGAATTTGGTAAGGAAAAAATTATATAGTGTGCTGAAATTTACTATCACTTATTACTATGGAACATAATCCTTTGAGGGGCTTGTTCGGGGTATCTTCACCCCGAGCAGTAGAGCAAATAATTGCTCCTCAACCTACCGAACCTACTGAAAATCTTTACTTTGAAATCCCTTCGGGTATGATAGAGAAGCTGCTAGCTAATCCTTTTACAGGTGATGGAACATTACATCCCAATTTGCACCTAATCTATGTGGATGAAGTTTGTGGATTATTTAAGCTTGCAGGTATGCCCGAGGATGTTATCAAGAAGAAGGTCTTCCCTTTATCTTTGAAGGGAGAGGCATTGACATGGTTTAGGGTATGTGATGATATGGGATCATGGAACTACAACCGATTGAAATTGGAATTTCATCAGAAGTTTTATCCTATGCATCTTGTTCATCGTGATCGTAATTATATATATATATATATTGGCCTCGCGAAGGAGAAAGCATCTCTCAAGCTTGGGGGAGGCTTAAGTCAATGTTATATTCATGCCCCAATCATGAGCTCTCAAAAGAAATGATTATTCAAAAAATTTATGATCAACTTTCTCTCAGTAATCGCTCCATGCTCGATACTTCTTGTACTAGACCTTTTGTGATGAAGACTATTGAATTCAAATGGGATTTATTGGAGAGAATTAAATGCAACTCTGAATATTGGGGTCTCGACGAAGGTAAGGAGTCAGGTATAACACCTAAGTTTGATTGTGTTAAATCTTTTATGGATACCAATGCTTTTCGTGAATTTGGCACTAAATATGGACTTGACTCTGAGATAGTAGCTTCTTTATGTGAATCCTTTGCTACTCATGTTGATCTCCCTAAGGAGAAGTGGTTTAAATATAATCCTCCCATTGAAGTAAAAGTAGTTGCACCTATTAAAGTTGAAGAAAAGACTATGACTTATAATGATCCTGTTGTTCCTACTGCTTATGTTGAGAAACAGCCTTTCCCTGTTAGAATAAAGAATCATGCTAAAGCTTCAACTGTGGTCAACAAAAGTAATATTAAGACACCCAAACCCCTGAGCAAATTAATGTTGAACCTAGTGTTGCTATGGTTAAAGATCTCTTGGCCGATAAAATTGATGGGCATGTTATTTACTTCTGTGATGAAGCTGCTAGAATTGCTAGACCTGGTACTAAAAATAAACATAGACCTGTTGTAGGCATGCCTGTTATTACTTTTAAAATAGGAGATCATTGCTATCATGTCTTATGTGATATGGGTGCTAGTGCAAGTGCAATACCTCATTCCTTATACAAAGAAATTATGCATGATATTGCACCTGCTGAGATAGAAGAGATTGATGTTACAATTAAGCATGCCAATAGAGATACAATTTCACCAGTTGGAATTGTTAGAGATGTTAAAGTCTTGTGTGGGAAAGTTAAATACCATGCTGATTTTCTTGTTCTTGGTTCCCCACAAGATAACTTTTGTCCCATTATATTTGGTAGAACCTTCTTGAATACTGTTAATGCTAAGATAGACTGCAATAAAGATATTGTTTCTGTTGGTTTAGGGGATATGTCTCATGAATTTAATTTTGCTACATTTCGTAGAAAACCCCATGATAAAGAATTGCCTAGTAAAGATGAAATTATTGGTCTTGCTTCTATTGCCGTGACTCCTAGTGATCCTTTAGAACAATATTTGCTTGACCATGAAAATGATATGTTTATGAATGAAAGAAGGGAAATAGATGAAGTATTTTTAAACAGGGACCTATTTTGAAGCACAACTTGCCTGTTGAAATCTTAGGGGATCCTCCTCCACCTAAGGGTGATCCCGTGTTTGAGCTTAAGCCTTTACCTGACACTCTTAAATATGCTTATCTTGATGAGAAAGAGATATATCCTGTTATTGTTAGTGCTAACCTTTCAGAGTATGAAGAAAAGAAATTATTGAAAACTCTGAAGAAGCACCGTGCTGCTATTGGATATACTCTTGATGATCTTAAGGCCATTAGTCCCACAATATGCCAGCACAAAATAAAACTGGAGAAAGATGCTAAATCGGTTGTTGATCACCAACAACGGTTAAATTCTAAGATGAAAGAAGTGGTAAGAAAAGAAATACTAAAGCTTCTGGAGGCAGGTATAATTTATCCCGTTGCTGATAGTCAGTGGGTAAGTCCTGTTCATTGTGTCCCTAAGAAGGGAGGTATTACTATAGTTCCTAATGATAAAGACAAATTGATCCCACAAAGAATTGTTACATGTTATAGAATGGTAATTGATTTCCGCAAATTAAATAAAGCTACTAAAAAGGATCATTACCCTTTACCTTTTATTGATCAAATGCTAGAAAGATTATCCAAGCATACACATTTTTGCTTTCTAGATGGTTATTCTGGTTTCTCTCAAATACCTGTGTCAAAAGAGGATCAAGAAAAGACAACTTTTACTTGCCCTTTCGGTACCTTTGCTTATAGATGTATGCATTTTGGTTTATGTAATGCACCTGCTACCTTTCAAAGATGTATGACTACTATATTCTCTGATTTTTGTGAAAAGATTGTGGAGGTTTTCATGGATCATTTCTCCATTTACGGAACTTCTTTTGATGATTGCTTAAGCAACCTTGGTCGAGTTTGGCAGAGATGTGAAGAAACTAATCTTGTTTTGAATTGGGAGAAGTGCCACTTTATGGTTCATGGAGGTATTGTCTTGGGGCACAAATTATTTGAAAGAGGCATTGAAGTTGATAAAGCTAAAGTTGATGCTATTGAAAATATGTCGTGTCCTAAGGACATTAAAGGTATAAGAAGTTTCCTTGGTCATGCCGATTTTTATAGGAGGTTCATTAAGGACTTTTCTAAAATTTCTCGGCCTCTGACTAATCTCGTACAAAAGGATGTTCCTTTTGTTTTTGATGATGATTGTGTAGAAGCATTTGAAATACTTAAGAAAGTCTTGATTTCTGCACCTATTGTTTAGCCTCCTGATTGTAATTTACCATTTGAAATTATGTGTGATGCTAGTGATTATGATGTAGGGGCTGTTCTAGGACAAAGAGTTGATAAGAAATTAAATGTTTTCCAATATGCTAGTAAAACTCTAGATAGTGCTCAAAGAAATTATGCTACTACTGAAAAAGAATTTTTAGCAGTTGTGTTTGCTTGTGATAAGTTCAGACCTTATATTGTTGATTCTAAAGTAATTATTCACACTGATCATGCTGCTATTAAATATCTTATGGAAAAGAAAGATGCTAAACCTAGACTTATTAGATGGGTTCTCTTGCTTCAAGAATTCGATTCGCATATTATTGATAGAAAGGGAGCTGAGAACCCCGTTGCAGACAACTTGTCTAGGTTGGAGAATGTTCTTTATGACCCACTACCTATTGATGATAGCTTTCCTGATGAACAATTAGTTGTCATAAATGCTTCTCGTACTACTCCATGGTATGCTGATTATGCTAATTATATTGTTGCTAAGTTTATACCACCTAGTTTCACATACTAGCAAAAGAAAAAGTTCTTCTATGATTTAAGACATTACTTCTGAGATGACCCGCATCTTTGTAAAGAAGGAGTAGATGGTGTTATTAGACATTGTGTACCTGAGCATGAATAGGAATAGATCTTATGCAAGTGTCACTCCGAAGCTTATGGAGGACACCATGTTGGAGACAGAACTGCACATAAGGTATTGCAATCCGGTTTTTATTGGCCTACTCTCTTCAAGGATGCCCGTAAGTTTGTTTTGTCTTGTGATGAATGTCAAAGAATTGGTAATATTAGTAGACGTCAAGAAATGCCTATGAATTATTCACTTGTTATTGAACCATTCGATGTTTGGGGCTTTGATTATATGAGACTGTTTCCTTCCTCTAATGGGTATACTCATATTTTTGTTGTTGTTTTTACTAAGTGGGTAGAAGCTATTCCAACTAGTAGTGCTGACCATAACACCTCTATTAAGATGCTTAAAGAAGTTATTTTTCCGAGGTTTGGAGTCCCTAGATACTTAATGACTGATGGTGGTTCACATTTTATTCATGGTGCTTTCCGTAAAATGCTTGCTAAGTATGACGTTAATCGTAGAATTGCATCTCCTTATCATCCATAGTCCAGTGGTCAAATAGAATTGAGTAATAGAGAGCTTAAACTAATTTTGCAGAAGACTGTTAATAGATCTAGAAAGAACTGTTCCAAGAAACTTGATGATGCATTATGGGCTTATAGAACTGCATATAAAAATCCTATGGGTATGTCTTCGTATAAAATGGTTTATGGAAAGGCATGTTACTTACCTCTTGAACTAGAACATAAGGCATATTGGGCCATTAAAGAGCTCAATTATGATTTCAAACTTGCCGGTGAGAAGAGGCTTTTTGACATTAGCTCACTTGATGAATGGAGAACCCAGGCTTATGAGAATGCCAAACTGTTTAAAGAAAAAGTTAAAAGATGGCATGATAAAAGGATACAAAAGCGTGAGTTTAATGTAGGTGATTATGTATTATTATACAACTCTCGTTTAAGATTTTTTACAGGCAAACTTCTCTCTAAATGGGAAGGTCCTTGCATCATCGAGGAGGTCTATCGTTCCGGTGCCATAAAAATCAACAACTTCGAAGGCACAAATCCGAGGGTGGTGAACGGTCAAAGAGTCAAACATTATATCTCAAGTAACCCATAAGTGTTGAAACCAATGTTATTGAAACCGTAACCCCGGAGGAATACATAAGAGACACTTTCCAGAACATTTCAGACTCCGAAAAGGAATAGATACGTGGTACGGTAAGTAAACCGATTCCAAAATAGTTCTAATGACATTTTTCTCCGTTTTGGAATATTTAAGAAAATAGGAAAATAAGAAGCGGTCCGGAAAGGACACGAGGCTTCCACGAGGGTGGAGGGCACGCCCTACCCCTTGGGTGCGCCCCTGCCTCGTGGGCACCTCGTGTGCCCTCCGAACTCCGTTTTCTTGCATGATACTTCTTTTGGTTGGTAAAAATTAATTATATAATCTCCCGAAGGTTTTGACCATTGTATCATGCAAATATCCTATGTCTTTGTTTCCAGCTATTTCTGCTGCAGATTAGAGCATTATGTCATCCCAAGATTCGGAGGGAGAAAGCTATGTGGCATATTACCTTGCAGATCATAAGGTCTACGGGGACTTGGAGCATTGTGGTTGGACCACGGAGGAAGAAGAAGACTATGAGCCTAAGGGAACGGAGGAGACGAGTTCAGATGAAGAAGAAGTCCCATTACCTCAACCTAGGGACATGCATGTGGAGTTCAAAAAGTCAAGCCTCCCCAATAGAGCAAAGAAACCTAAGATCGAGTTTATCTCTTTTCATCTCTTGTAGGAGAACAAACAAGAACTATGCAAAAAGGTATTAAGCCTTGAGCGGCAGATCGAGGACCTAAGGGAGAAAAATTCTATCCTCCATCATCACCACCTCCGAGGAAGGAGACATAAACACATGGGTATGGGCACTCCCCTTGGCAACTACCAAGCTTGGGGGAGTGCCCTAGTATCGTATCACCATCACACTTTTATCTTCATCGTTTTTCTTAGTTCGATCCTTTTGGTAATATCTTGATCTAGTAGAATAAAGTTTTAGTATGATCTAGTTTTGAGTTTGCTTTATGATCCTTCTATGTAATCGAGTCCGTGAGCTATATATAATAAAGATTAGTGTTGAGTCAAGGGATTGATTATCTTACTATGATCTTGAGGGAATAAAATAAAAGAAAAAGAATAAAAAGAAATAAATGGATCATGTGGATCTTATGGAGAGTAATGACTTCACATATAGAGAGTATGATGAATAAAAGTTGTTGAGAGTTGACAAACTTAGTTTTGGTCATCGTTGCAATTAATAGGAAGTAATAAAGAAAGAGAGGTTTTCACATATAAATATACTATCTTGGACATCTTTTATGATTGTGAGCACTCATTAAAATTTGACATGCTAATTAGTTGATGTTGGACAAGGAAGACAACATAATGGGTTATGTTTTTTGCATCTGAGATAAATTATATTGTCATGGATCATCCAACATGTTGAGCTTGCCTTTCCCTCTCTTGCTAGCCAATTTCTTTGCACCAAGTAGAGATACTACTTGTGCTTCCAAATATCCTTAAACCCAGTTTTGCCATGAGAGTCCACCATATCTACATGTGGATTGAGTAAGATCCTTCAAGTAAGTTGTCATCGTTGCAAGCAATAAAAATTTGCGCTATAAATATGTACGATTTATTAGTGCGGAGAAAATAAGCTTTATATGATCTTGTGATGTAGAAGAAATAAAAGCGATGCACTACATAATAATGGTCCATATCACAAGTGGCACTATAAAGTGATGTTCTTTTGCATTAAGATTTTGTGCATCCAACCATAAAAGCACATGACAACCTATGCTTCCCTCTACGAAGGGCCTATCTTTTATTCTTGTCTTATACTTCATGCAAGAGCCACAGTGATCTTCACCTTTCCTTTTTACATTTTATCCTTTAGCAAGCACAATGTGTTGGAAAGATCCAGGTATATATAGTTAATTGGATGTGAGTTTTCATGAACTATTATTGTTGACATTACCCTTGAGGTAAAAAGTTGGGAGGCAAAACTATAAGCCCCTATCTTTCTCTGTGTCCGATTAAAACTACATAACCATAAATACCGTGTGAGTGTTAGCAATTGTGAAAGACTAAATGATGGTTGAGTATGTGGACTTGCTGAGAAGCTCTTATATTGACTCTTTCCTATGTTATGATAAATTGCAATTGCTTCAGTGACTGAGATTATAGTTTGTTAGATTTCAATGAAGTTTCTGATTCATACTTGAGTATGTGAATGAATTGTTACTTTAGCATAAGAGATCATATGGCAATATATATATATATATATATATATATATATATATATATATATATATATATATATATGTTGTTGTTCTAAGAATGATCACGATGCCCTCATGTTCGTATTTTATTTTATCGACACCTCTATCTCTAAACATGTGGACATATTTTCCGATTTCGGCTTTCGCTTGAGGACAAGCGAGGTCTAAGCTTGGGGGAGTTGATACATCCATTTTCCATCATGCTTTTATATCGATATTTATTGCATTATGGGCTGTTATTACACATTATGTCACAATACTTATGCCTATTCTCTCTTATTTTACAAGGTTTACATGAAGAGGGGGAGTGCCGGCCGCTGGAATTCTGGGCTGGAAAAGGAGCAAATATTAGAGACCTATTCTGCACATCTCCAAAAGTCCCGAAACTTCACGAGAGCACGCATCAGAATATACAAAAAATATTGGGCGAAAGAAGTACCAGAGGGGGGGCCACCCACCGTCCACGAGGGTGGGGGCGCACCCTACCCCCCTGGGCGCGCCCCCTGCCTCGTGGGCCCCCTGGCAGACCTCTGATGCCCATCTTTGGCTATATGGAGTCTTTCGTCGAGGAAAAAATCATAAGCAAGCTCACGGGACGAAACTCCACCGCCACGAGGCGGAACCTTGGCGAAACCAATCTAGAGCTCCAGCGGAGCTGTTCTGCCGGGGAAACTTCCCTCCGGGAGGGGGAAATCATCACCATCGTCATCACCAACGATCCTCTCATTGGGAGGGGGTCAATCTCCATCAACATCGTTATCACCAATGATCCCCCATGAGGCAGGGGCGCGCCCAGGGGTGTAGGCGCGCCCCCACCCTCGTGGAAAGTGTGTGGGCCCCCTGACATGGATTCTTCTTCTAGTATTTTTATATATTCCAAAAATAATCTTTATTCATTTTCAGGTCATTCCGAGAACTTTTATTTCTGCACAAAAATAACACCATGGCAATTCTGCTGAAATCGGTGTCAGTCCAGGTTAGTTCCATTCAAATCATGCAAGTTAGAGTCCAAAACAAGGGCAAAAGTGTTTGGAAAAGTAGATACGACGGAGACGTATCAACTCCCCCAAGCTTAAACATTTGCTTGTCCTCAAGCAATTCAGTTGATAAACTGAAAGTGATAAAGAAAAACTTTTACAAACTCTGTTTGCTCTTGTTGTTGTAAATATGTAAAGCCAGTATTCAAGTTTTCAGCAAAGATTATGAACTAACCATATTCACAATAACATGTAGGTCTCATATTTACTCATATCAATGGCATAATCAGCTAGCGAGCAATAATAACAAATCTCAGATGACAACACTTTCTCAAAACGATCATGATATGATATAACAAGATGGTATCTCGCTAGCCCTTTCTGAGACCGCAAAACATAAATGCAGAGCACCTTTAAAGATCAAGGACTGACTAGACATTGTAATTCATGGTAAAAGAGATCCAGTCATAGTCATACTCAATGTAAACTAACAGCAATGGATGCAAATGACAGCGGTGCTCTCCAACTGGTGCTTTTTAATAAGAGGATGATGACTCAATCATAAAAGTAAATAGATAAGCTCTTCGCAGAGGGAAGCAGGGATTTGTAGAGGTGCCAGAGCTCGATTTTGAAATAGATATGAATAATATTTTGAGCGATATACTTTCATTGTCAACATAACAACCGAGAGATCTTGACATCTTCCATGCTACACACATTATAGGCGGTTCCCAAGCACAATGGTAAAGTTTATACTCCCCCACCACCAACAAGCATCAATCCATGGCTCGCCCGAAACAATGGGTGCCTCCAACTAACAACAATCCTCGGGGAGTTTTGTTTGCAATTATTTTGATTTGAGCATGGGACTGGGCATCCCGATGACCAGCCAGTTTCTCGTGAATGAGGAGCGAAGTCCACTCCTCTTGAGAATAACCCGCCTAGCATGGAGGATACAGACAGCCCTAGTTGATACATGAGCTATTCGAGCATACAAAACAGAATGTTTATTTGAAGGTTTAGAGTTCGGCACATACAAATTTACTTGGAACGGCAGGTAGATACCGTATATAGGTAGGTATGGTGGACTCATATGGAATAACTTTTGGGTTTATGGAATTGGATGCACAAGCAGTATTCCCGCTTAGCACAAGTGAAGGCCAAAAAAAGACTGGAAAGCGACCAGCTAGAGAGCGACAACAGTCATGAACATGCATTAAAATTAATCAACACCCAATGCAAGCATGAGTAGGATATAATGCACCATGAACATAAATATCGTGGAGGCTATGTTAATTTTGTTTCAACTACATGCGTGAGCATGTGCCAAGTCAAGCCACTCGAATCGTTCAAAGGAGGATACCACCCCATCATACCACATCACAACCATTTTAATAGCATGTTGGCACGCAAGGTAAACCATTATAAACTCCTAGCAAATTAAGCATGGCATAAGCAACTATAATCTCTAATTGTCATTGCAAATATGTTTCTTTCATAATAGGCTGAATCAGGAATGATGAACTAATCATATTTACAAAAACAAGAGAGGTCGAGTTCATACCAGCTTTCCTCATCTCAATAAGTTCATCATATAATCATCATTATTGCCTTTCACTTGCACGACCCAATAGTGTGGATAATAATAATAGTGCATGTGCATTGGACTAAGATGGAATCTGCAATCATTTAATTCAAGAGAGAATACAAGGTAATATGGGCTCTTTGTTAGATCAACAATAATGCATATAAGAGCCACTCAACATTTTCATTATGGTCTTCTCCTCTCGACCCCCAAAGGAAAGAAAAGAAACAAAACTATTTACACGGGAAAGCTCCTAACAAGCAAAAGAAGAATGAGAAATCTTTTTGGGTTTTCTTTTTAATGACTACTACTACATGCATGGAAAGTAAACTAGCTAAAAGCTACAACTATTTTTTTTTGTTTTTCATAAGGTTTTTCAAACACGCAATAAGAAAGCGAGGAAATGAAAATAAACTAGCATGGATGATACAATGAAAAAGTATGAGCACCGACAACTAGCATGAGTGTGTGAACATGAATGTAATGTCGGTGAGAGATACATACTCCCCCAAGCTTAGGCTTTTGGCCTAAGTTGGTCTATGCCCATGGATCAAAGTTGTAGCTGGGGTCATACTGAGATGCAGTGACAATTGCCTCATGAGCTGTAGTTTGGAGGCGAGCTGCCTCTGCCCTCCTCTCGTACTCGGTCGCCTCCTCCTTGGTTATAACATATATCCCTTTTGCCTAAAAGTCTAAGAAAGTAGGAGCAGGGAGAGCGACATGATAGGTGTGTTGTCTGTCAAATATTAGTCAGTACTAGAGGAACTGATTGTTCCTCTCAACAAACTGATGACGAACCATGACATTATAATCTAAATAAGCAGGAGGAAACTCAATATCATCTCCACGTATGGGTATCTCAAGAAAATCAGCTAAACGGGTTGCATAAATTCCACCAAAGAAATCTCCATCAATACTATTATTATGCAACCTATGTGCAACAACGACCCCCAAGTTATATTGTCTATCTCCTAATACAGAACTCTTGAGGACACTAAGATCAGGAACACACATGTGACACACCTCATCCTTACCATTTATGCATCTACCTATGAAGAGAGCAAAATAATGTATAGCATGAAAATGAATGCTCCCTATGGTAGCTTGCATGATTTCCCTAGATTCCCCAACAGTTATACTAGCAAGAAAGTCTTTATATTCAGATTTGCAAGGTTCACTAACATTACCCCACTGTGGGAGTTTACAAGCAGTATTAACATATTCTAAGTCCATGGTATAAGATTTATCATAGAGATCAAATAGGACAGTTTGAGAATTGCGTGATGATGTAAATTTAAACCTTCTCAAAAATGATCATTCAAATAGAGGTACTGACGGCACTTATCTGCCATGAAGCTCTCAAGATCGGCGCTATGCACATATGCGTCAAATTCCTCCTTGATTCCTGCCCGAACCATGAAGTCCTCTGACGGCCATTCACAAGGCCGCACTTGAGCATCTCTTGGTAGTTCATTGTCCGGCTCGCGTATTGCGGGCCTGGGGCCTTGCTTCCTTGAGGAACCTCCTTGGTACATTTTCCTAAACATATTTTCTTCCTCCGAAAAATTTCTGAAATTTTTAGTAATTCAAAAATAAAACTGAACCAAACTCAACAAAAATTCATAGTAACTACTCCTACAAGTGCCTAGAGGCCATATCATGCATTAAAACTACTTTTGACCATATAATTTTGACATGCAAGCTCAAGAACAGGGTCACCTAAGAAGAAAAAATTTGCAATGAATAAAGCACTAGAACAAAAACTAATTGGACCATTGGAGGAGTCACATACCAAAGAATAATCCCCCAAAGCAGTTTTGAGAATGGAGCTTTGAGTAAGGAGATCGAAAATGGCAGCAAGATGTGCAAGAACTCGGGTTTGAGCTGGCTAGTGATTTTTTTGGGAGGAAGAAGGAGTGTGTGGTGGCTGGGATAAGTGGAGGGGACCCACGTGGGGTCCACGAGGCAGGGGGTGCGCCTAGGGGGGTGGACGCACCCTCCACCCTTGTGGGCACGTGGCTGCTCCCCCTGCCGTGTTTTCAGTGCCATATATTCTCAAATATTCTAGAAAAAAATATTTAATTTCTAGGGCATTTGGAGAACTTTTATTTTCAGGGTATTTTTTTATTGCATGGATAATTCAGAAAACAGACAGAAAATACTATTTTTGCTTTATTTAATATAAATAACAGAAAGTAAAAAGAGGGTACAGAGAGTTGTGTTTTCTAAATTCATCCATCTCATGCTCATCAAAAGGAATCCACTAACAAGGTTGATCAGGTCTTGTTAACAAACTCATTTCGAATAACATGAAACCGGAGAATTTTCGAATAACACTAGGTTACCTCAACGGGGATATGCATGTCCCCAACAATAAGAATATCATATTTCTTCTTGACAGTAGGAAGAGGAAATTCAAAACCTCTAATAGTAATTGTTGAAATTTTTCCAATAGAATTGATACTGTGGACTTGAGGTTGTTTCCAAGGAAAGTGTACCGTATGCTCATTACCATTAACATGAAAAGTGACATTGCCTTTGGTGCAAATATCAAGAATAACAAAGTCCGTTAAAATAGTAACGTTTGCAACCACAACAGGCACATCCTCACAAATACCGATAGGTATAGCAGTTGATTTATCAGCCATTTGTAAAGATATTTCAGTAGGTGTCAACTTATTCAAATCAAGTTTACGATATAAAGAGAGAGGCATAACACTAACACCGGCTCCAAGATCACATAAAGCAGTTTTAACATAGTTTCTTTTAATGGAGCATGGTATAGTTGGTACTCCTGGATCTCCAAGTTTCTTTGGTATTCCACCCTTAAAAGTATAATTAGCAAGCATGGTGGAAATTTCAGCTTCCAGAATATTTCTTTTATTAGTAAAAATTTCCTTCATATATTTAGCATAAGGATTCATTTTAAGCATATCAGTCAAACGCATACACAAAAAGATAGGTCTAATCATTTCAGCATAGCGCTCAAAATCCTCATCATCCTTTTTCTTGGATAATTTAGGAGGAAAAGGCATGGGTTTCTGAACCCATGGTTCTCTTTCTTTACCGTGCTTCCTAGCAACAAAGTCTCTCTTATCATAACGTTGATCCTTTGATTGTGGGTTATCAAGATCAACAGCAGGTTCAATCTCTACATCATTATCATTGCTAGGTTGAGCATCAACATGAACATCATCATTAACATTATTAGTAGATTCATGTTCATTACCAGATTGTGTTTCAGCGTTAGAAGTATAAATATCATTGGGATTCTCAGGTGTGTCAATAACAGGTTCACTGGAAGCATGCAAAGTCCTATCATTCTTCTTTTTCTTCCTCTTAGAAGGACTAGGTGCATCAACATTAGTTCTCTGAGAATCTTTCTCAATTCTCTTAGGATGGCCCTCGGAATACAGAGGTTCCTGAGTCATTTTACCACGTCTAGTCATAACTCTAACAACATGATCATTCTTCTTATTATTTAATTCATTGAGCAAATCATTCTGAGCTTTAATTACTTGTTCTACTTGAGTGGTAACCATAGAAGCATGTTTACTAATAAGTTTAAGTTCACCTTTAAAATTAGCCATATAATTACCCAAGTGTTCAAGCATATCAGCATTGTGTTTCAATTGTCTACCAACATAAGCATTGAAGTTTTCTTGTTTAACCATAAAGTCATCAAACTCATCCAAGCATGGGCTAGAAAACTTAGTAAATGGGATTTCACATTTATCGAATCTATAGAGAGAATTTACCTTTACTACCTGTGTCGGGTTATCAAGACCATGTATTTCTTCAACAGGAGGTAAATTACGACCATGTATTTCTTCAATAGGTGGTAAATTCTTAAAATCTTCAGTTTTAATACCTTTTTTGCATAGATTTCTTTGCCTCTTGCATATCTTCAGGACTGAGAAATAGAATACCCCTTTTCTTCGGAGCTGGCTTAGGAGTTGGTCCATGAAGTGTCCAATTACTTTCATTAGTCAACATATTATTCAATAGCAATTCAGCTTGATCAATAGTTCTTTCCCTGAAAACACAACCAGCACAACTATCCAGGTGGTCTCTGGAAGCATCGATTAGTCCATTATAAAAGATATCAAGTATTTCATTTTTCTTGAGAGGATGATCAGGCAAAGCATAAAGTAATTGGAGAAGCCTTCCCCAAGCTTGTGGGAGACTATCTTCTTCAATTTGCACAAAATTATATATTTCCCTTAAGGCAGCTTGTTTCTTATGAGCGGGGAAATATTTAGCAGAGAAGTAATAAATCATATCCTGGAGACTACACACACAACCATGATCAAGGGAATTAAACCATGTTTTAGCATCACGCTTTAATGAGAACGGAGACAATGTAAGGATAAAGTAATAACGAGTTTTCTCATCATTAGTGAATAGGGTGGCTATATCATTTAATTTAGTAAGATGTGCCACAACAGTTTCAGATTCATAGCCATAAAAAGGATCAGATTCAACCAAAGTAATTATCTTAGGATCGACAGAGAAATCATAATCCTTATCAGTAATAAAGATAGGTGAAGTGGCAAAAGCAGGATCATATTTGATTCTAGCATTCAAAGACTTCTCTTTAAGCTTAGCTAATAATTTCTTAAGATCAGATCTATCATTGCAAGCTAAGAAGTCTCTAGCAATTTCTTCATCCATAACATAACCCTCAGGAACAACAGACAATTCATATCTAGGGGGAGAATCTTCATCATCACTTTCATCAATATTATTAGTTTCAATAATTTCATTCTCTCTAGCCCTAGCAAGTTGTTCACCAAGAAATTCACCTAGTGGCACAGTAGTATCAAGCATAGAAGTAGTTTCATCATAAGTATCATGCAAAGCAGAAGTGGCATCATCAATAACATGCGACCTATCAGAATCAATAGCATGTGTAGGTGTCACAAGTTTACTCAAAACAGAAGGTGAATCAAGTGCAGAGCTAGATGGCAGCTCCTTACCTCCCCTTGTAGTTGAGGGAAATTTTTTGGTTCTTTGATCTTTCAAGTTCTTCATAGTGATAAGAAGATATAAATACCAAGTGACTCAAAGAATAGAGCTATGCTCCCCGGCAACGGCGCCAGAAAATAGTCTTGATAACCCACAAGTATAAGGGTTTGCAACAGTTTTCGAGGGTAGAGTATTCAACCCAAATTTATTGATTCGACACAAGGGGAGCCAAAGAATATTCTCAAGTATTAGCAGCTGAGTTGTCAATTCAACCACACCTGGAAACTTAATATCTACAGCAAGGTATTTAGTAGCAAAGTAATATGATAATAATGGTAACGGTAGCAAAAGTAATATTTTTGGGTTTTATAGTGATTGTAACAGTAGCAACGGAAAAGTAAATAAGCGAAGAACAATATATGAAAATCTCGTAGGCATTGGGTCGGTGATGGAGAATTATGTCGGATGCGATCGATCATGCAATGATTATAACATAGGGTGACACAGAACTAGCTCCAGTTCATCAATGTAATGTAGGCATGTATTCCGAATATAGTCATACGTGCTTATGGAAAAGAACTTGCATGACATCTTTTGTCCTACCCTCCCATGGCAACGGGGTCCTATTGGAAACTAAGGGATATTAAGGCCTCCTTTTAATAGAGTATCAGACTAAAGCATTAACACATAGTGAATACATGAACTCCTCAAACTACGGTCATCACTGGTCATGGTCCCGATTATGGTCACTTCAGGGTTAACGGATCATAACACATAATAGGTGACTATAGACTTGCAAGAGAGGATCAAGAACTCACTTATATTCATGAAAACATAATAGGTTCAGATCTGAAATCATGGCACTCGGGCCCTAGTGACAAGCATTAAGCATAGCAAAGTCATAGCAACATCAATCTCATAACATAGTGTATACTAGGGATCTAACCCAAACAAAACTAACTCGATAACATGATAAATCTCATCCAACCCATCACCGTCCAACAAGCCTACGATGGAATTACTCACGCACGGCGGTGAGCATCATGAAAGGAGGAAGGTTGATGATGACGATGGCGACGGATTCCCCTCTCTAGAGCCCCGAGCGGACTCCAGATCAGCCCTCCCGAGATATTTTAGGGCTTGGCGGCGGCTCCATATTGTAAAACGCGATGAATCCTTCTCTCTGATTTCCCCCCCGAACATGAATATATGGAGTTGGAGTTGAAGACGGTGGAGCATTAGGGGGCCCACGAGGCAGGGGCACCCCCACCCTCATGGATTGGGTGTGGGCCCCCTGACGTGGATTCTTCTTCCAGTATTTTTTATATATTCCAAAAACAATCTTCGTTGATTTTTAGGTCATTCCGAGAACTTCTATTTCTGCACAAAAATAACACCATGGCAATTCTGCTGAAAACAGCGTCAGTCCGGGTTAGTTCCATTCATATCTTGCAAGTTAGAGTCCAAAACAAGGGCAAAAGTGTTTGGAAAAGTAGATACGACGGAGACGTAATAGATGTATGTTGTCATCCCTCTAGTGGTGTCATGTGAATGTCGACTACATGACACTTCACCATTGTTTGGGCCTAGAGGGAGGCATCGGGAAGTAATAATTGGATGATGGGTTGCTAGAGTGATAGAAGCTTAAACCCTAGTTTATGAGTTGCTTCGTAAGGGGCTGATTTGGATCCATATGTTTCATGCTATGGTTAGGTTTATCTTAATACTTCTGTTGTACTTGCGGATGCTTGTAGTAGGGGTTAATCATAAGTGGGATGCTTGTCCAAGGAAGGACAGTACCCAAGCACCGGTCCACCCACATATCAAATTATCAAAGTACTGAACGCGAATCATATGAACGTGATGAAAACTAGCTTGACGATAATTCACATGTGTCCTCTGGAGCGTTTTCCTTTATATAAGAGTTTTTCCAGGCTTGTCCTTTGCTATAAAAAGGATTGGGCCATCTTGTTGCACCTTACTTCCTTTTACTACGTGTTACTCGTTACAAATTACCTTATCACAAAACTATCTGTTACCGATAATTTCAGTGCTTGCAGAGAATACCTTACTGAAAACCGCTTATCATTTCCTTCTGCTCCTCGTTGGGTTCGACACTCTTACTTATCGAAAAGGCTACGATAGATCACCTACACTTGTGGGTCATCAGTTGTCAATGGTGTCAATGGTTCGATCCAGCGATGACAAGGGTCACCGGAGGTGCGGACGAGCACCTGCTTGCGGACCTCGGCATGCTTGTACGAGCGGTCGACAGCGCCGACGGGGCGGGGGCCGGCGGCGACGCGCACGTTGGCCGGGAGCAGGGAGATCTCGGCCATGACGTGCGCCTCGTGGAAGCCGTCAAGGGCGGCTGCAAAGGCCAGCCCGACGTGGCCGGGAGCTAGAGGACCTGTATCTTGGCATCGTGCGTTGGGAGTAGCACCTCGCGGCGGCCGTTGCCGTTGAGGTCGGCGACGAGCGGCGGCGGGAGGCGGTCCACGTCATGCTTGATCGGGAACTCGTCGTCCGACAGGTGGCACCATGCCTCCCGGAATGAGAAGTCGCCCTTGTGCTGCCGGAGGAGGAGGGGGATGGGTCAGCTAGGGTTCCGGATCGAATCAGAGAGGGGGAGGAGGAGGGCTGACCTGGAGCGAGAAGAAGACGGTGAAGGCAGCGAGGAGGAGGATGCCGAGGTCGCGCTTCCGCATCTTGGCAGCGGCGAGGAGCTCCGGCGACCGCCCACCGGAGGGATCTCGAAGAGGGAGGGGGGAAGAAAGCAGAGTGTACCAGCGACGGCCACCGCTGGAGTATGAGGGAGAGACGAGGAAAGTGAGAGAGGGGGAAAGTGAGGGAGAGAGGAGGGATTCGACCAAGGATACAGGGATTTCACCTACCCCGTACTTAGTAGTAGCGAGGGGTATAAAACCACGCTACTACTATCAACTTAGTAGTAGCGCGGGTTTGTACCCCTCGCTACTACTATGGCATGTTCCAAGAGGGCACGCTAGAGACCGCTTAGTAGTAGCGCGAGTTAAAAAACCATGCTACTAGTATCAACTTAGTAGTAGCGAGGGTTAAAAACTAGCGCTACTAGTAAGTAGCAGTAGCGAGGGTTATAAACCCTCACTACTAGTAAGCGTCTGCCTATAAGCCTTTTGCTAGTAGTGGCGTGTGGTCGCATGGAACACCGTCTGTCACTCCGAAGGCCTTTTGACGCCTCCTGATGATTTGTTTCTTCTCCATTTTCCTTCCTCCTTTCTCCCATGTGATATCTTCCCTTTTTAGCCCATTTATGTGGGAAAAATATTAAAGGAGGATTTGTGGAATCCTTTGCATTCATTAGTCATTTGTGGCAATATCGGAGAGAATATCTCTCTTTTAATGAAATATCTCAGTTTAGACAAGGTTGAAATGGGTGTAAAAATATCACTCGTCAACTCCCCCAATCTTAAACTTGATCCTACTCGAGCAACATAGAGAGAAATCCGTATCATAAGGAACACAGTTGTTTAAACTGAAATAATGAGAAGGTTTTGTTTC
The DNA here is from genome assembly GCF_018294505.1 of Triticum aestivum. Lineage (NCBI taxonomy): Eukaryota > Viridiplantae > Streptophyta > Magnoliopsida > Poales > Poaceae > Triticum > Triticum aestivum. The sequence goes on along the minus strand of NC_057812.1, from coordinate 369,152,182 downwards.
ACCTGCGATTGGTATGCCTAGATAACCCCCCGCTTCTTGACCTGAAAACCTATCATAGATATAGCATTGACGATAATTCCCATGTGTCCTCGGGAGCGTTTTCTTTTATATAAGAGTTTGTCCAGGCTTGTCCTTTGCTACAAAAAGGATTGTCCCACCTTGCTGCACCTTGTTTACTTTTTTACTTGTTACCCGTTACGAATTACCTTATCACAAAACTATCTATTACCGACAATTTCAGTGCTTGCAGAGAACACCTTACTGAAAACCGCTTTTCATTTCCTTCTACTCCTCGTTGGGTTCGACACTCTTACTTATGGAAAGGACTACTATAGATCCGCAATCCTTGTGGGTCATGATTTCTTTGAAATTATTTTCTTTTCTTTGGGGGTCGAGAGGAGAAGACCACGATGAAAATGTTGAGTGTCTCTCATATGCATTTTTGATCTAACAAAGAGCCCATATTACCTTGTCTTCTCCTTTGAATAAAAGTTTGCAGATTCCAGTTTAGTCAACGGCACGTGCACTCTTATTATCATTCACATCATTCGGTCATGCAAGCGAAAGGAAATAATGATGAAATTTGGTGAAATGATTGAGATCAGGAAAAGCTGGTATGAACTCGACCTATTTTGTTTTTGTAAATATGATTAGCTCATCATTCTTGATTCAGCCTATTATGAAGGAAACATGTTTGCAATGATATTTATAGATTATAGTTACTCATGCCATGCTTAATTAGCTAGGAGTGGATAATGGTTTACCTTGTGTGCCAACATGCAATTAAAATGGTTATGATGTAGTATGATAGGATGGTATCCTCTTCTCAATGATTCAAGTGTCTTGACTTGGCACATGTTCATGCCTGTAGTTGAATCAAAACCAACATAGCCTCCATGATATTTATGTTCATGGTGATTTATATCCTACTCATGCTTGCATTCAACGTTGATTAATCTCAATGCATGCTTATGACCGTTGTCGCTCTCTAGTTGGTCGCTCCTCAATCTTATTGCTAGCTTTCACTTGTACTAAGTGGGAATACTGCTTGTGCATCCACTTCCTTAAACCCAAAGTTGTTCTATATGTGTCCACCATATCTACCTATATGCGGTATTTACCTATCGTTCCAAGTAAATTTGAATGCGCCAAACACTAAATCCTCAAATGATAATCTGTTTTGTATGCCTGAATCGCTCATGTAGCGACAGGGGACTGTCAGTATCTTCCTTGCTAGGTGGGTTAGTCTCACGATCAATGTTTATTCGCTTGTAATTCATGCGAAAGTGGCTGGTAATTGGGATGCCTAGTCCTATGATCGAAATCAAAATTAAAATATAATAATGAAACAAATCTCCCCTGGATTGTTGTTGGTATGGAGGGTACCCGAGGATTCGGCTAGCCATGGATTGTGTTTATTGGTGGAGGGGGAGAAAACTTTACCATTATGTTTGGGAACCGCCTATAAGTGTCTAGCATGGAAGATAGTGAGATCTCTCGGTTGTTATGTTGAAAATGAAAGCATGCCTCTCAAAATAATATTCATCTCTATTTTAAAAGCTTCAAGCTCTAGACCTATGCAAATCCTTCCTTCCCTCTGCAATGGGCTTATCTATTTACTTTTATTATTGAGTCATCATCTTCTCATTAAAGCACCAGCTAGAGAGCACCATTGTCATTTTTATGCTTTGTTTTTAGTTGATGGTGAGTATGACTGTGACTAGTTCTCTTTTGCCATGTATTACAATGTCCAGTCAGTCCTTGAACATCAGGGGTGCTCTGCATTTATGTCTTGCGGTCTCGGAAAGGGCTAGCGAGATACCATTATGTCATATTATATCATGATTGTTTTGAAAAAGTGTTGCCATCCGAGATATCTTATTATCGCTCGCTGGGTGATTATGCTATTGATATGAGTAAATGTGAGACCGAAGTGTTATTGTGAATATGGTTAGTTCATAATCTTTATTGAAAACCTGAACATTGGTTAGTCATATTTACAACAACAAGATCAAATAGAGTTTGTAAAAGTTTTTCTTTGTCACTTTCAGTTTGTCAATTGAATTGCTTGAGGACAAGCAATGGGTTAAGCTTGGGGGAGTTGATATATCTCCATCGTATCTACTTTTCCAAACTCTTTTGCCCTTGTTTTGGACCCTAATTTGCATGATTTGAATGGAAATAACCCGGACTGACGCTGTTTTCAGCAGAATTGCCACGGTATTATTTTCACGCAGAAAGCAAAGTTCTCAGATTGGCCTGGAAATTTAGGGAGAATATTTCTGGAATATATAAAAAATACATGCGGAAAAAATATACCAGTGGGGGGCCATCCAGGAGCCACAAGCTCAGGAGGCGTGTCGGGGAAACTGATCCACGAACACCTATGGGGCCGGCGGACCGGGCCCCTTTCGGTTCGGCGGGGGGCGGAGGTCGCACGAAGAGCAGATCGAGGCGAAGCACACGAGCAGTTTACCCAGCTTCGGAGCTCTCCGGAGAGATAACACTCCTACTGCTGCTTGTCTGGTTGTATTATGTTCTTGCTCTCGAGAGCTAAGTGTTTTCTGGCTCACCAATGAGTCCAACCTCCTCTACGTTGCGCATGGGCCTCCTTTTATACGCTAAAGGGGTCACCGACAGGTGGCAACGTAGAGAAGGGTACAAATGTAAAAAGTGAGGTGGTTGGTACAGTTACTTGTACAGTGCACCCTACCTAACCCTGACGGCAGGGGACAAGGGCATTAAATGCCCGTCTGAGTCGCCCAAACAGTGCAGAAAAGGACCGTTAGGGGCGCCACCGTTCGCCATGATGGCGATCTTGTCAGCTTCGCATGCCACTTCGCACCGCTGGCTGCATAGCCTCCCGCCACGCGCGCCTGGAGAGGCCCCAGAGCGACATGTTGGTGGATGCGCTGGAGCGTGGGCACAGAGTGGCCGCCTGCCGCGGCAAGCGCCTTGCCGCTGCTGTTATCTTGTCGGGCCTGGATGCTTGTCGCTCACCGGGCCTCGAGGTACCTTGGTTGGTCTTCCCGGCAAGCTCCTCTTGCCGGGGCCTTGTTGCCTTGCCGGAGCGTGTGGCGCGTCGCGGTAGGTTCCTTGGAGTGCCTTGGTTGGCCTTCCCGGCAAGCTCCTCTTGCCGGGGCCTTGTCTCCTGAGCTTAAATACTTTGTTCTCGAATGGCTCCAAGGGAACCACGGAGGATCTTGGTGTTCGCCCGGCAAGCCTTGCCGCAGGGTGCTACAACTGCCCGTGCACAAGTTCGGGGTACTAGGGTACCCCTATTCTAGTACACCGACAGGAGCCCCCGGGCCTGGGCCAGACACGGTGCCGAGAGCTGTTGGGCCAGGCCCAAGATAGGGCACGGGCACACGCGGACTGGGCCATGCCGAATCTCGCTCCGTATCCACCGCGCTCTCCCCTAACGGCACGCGTTGAATGCAGCGCCGTGGGAGAGATCGTGGGTGGTTCTTTATTCGGAAGGGCGAAACGTCCGCCCCGTCCCTCTTTATAAGCAGAGGAAATAGGGGCAGTTCGTTCCCCCTCGCTGGTTGCTACTACTCCATCTTCACGAACCTCCGCCGCTCCCCCCCCTTCTTCTCGAAGCCGAGAGAGCAGCGCTCCGCCCCCCATTGCCACCAGCATCACCCACGCCGTCGACCTCCCCCACCACCTCCGCCATGGCTCCGAAAGCCGACAAGGGAAAGGGCGTGAAGTCGGCCGTGGCGCAGCGGCTCGCGGCGTTGCGGAAGGAGCGGGCGATCTTCTCCCCCCAGCTCGGCGTGTAGGAGCTAAGGGAGTACTTCTACCTCTTCTGGGCGACGGAGACGCGGGCGCATCCGCGCACGAGGGTACTCCCGGCCGCTGCTTCGGAGCTGGCTCCAAACGGGTACCCGTTCTTCGCGCTATTCTTCTATTGCAGGCTCTGCCCGCCCTTCTCGGAGTTCTTCTGCGATATTATGAACACCTACGGCTTCCGCCTTCTTGACTTCACCCCCAACGCCGTTCTGACCATGGCAGTTTTCGCACACTTGTGCGAAAACTTTGTCGGAGTCCACCCCAGTGTGGCCCTTTTCCGCCACTTCTTCATACCTCGGGTAGAGAGAGGAGAGCCGCTTGCTGGAGGGATCGCTTGGATCTCGAGAGTCGGCAAGAAGGAGGCGTACTTGGAGGGCGAGCTTCGCAGCAAGTGGGAGGAGTGGAGAGCGGAGTGGTGCTGGATCGTCGAGGAGAATCCGCAGCCCTTCACCGTCGTGCGCCAAGCTCCAATAGTGCGCGGCAATGAGTAGAGCAACGTGGCCCCGGAAGACGAGAGGCTGAAGATCGCCATCACTAGGATTCTTCGTCTCAGGCTTGCCGGGCTCACTGTAGGCGCTGTAGGCGCAGATTTCCTCCGCCGCCGCATCGCCCCCCTGCAGGAGAGGGGGAGGCCCGCCTGGGAATTCAAGAACTCGGCGGACATCATGACGCTGCGGCCGTGCCTCAACTACAACTTCACCATCTTGGAGCTGGATGCAATGCTCCTGGAGTTATTCAAACGCGACCCCCAACACCCATTCACGCTGCCGAGGGGCGTTATTCCATTGTGCAACAATTCTTCGCTTGACCGGATCCGCGCCATGATGCCGTTGTGCGATTCACACGTAATCGTTCCAACTTGGCAAGAGCCTGCGGATGACGTCGTGCAAGCGTTCTTCGACAGCTTGGAAGAAGTGCCAGTCCATGCTGACGAGAAGAAGAGCCTCACCCGTGACACCACCGACGAGGAGCTGCAGCTCATCGCCACTAGGGCGGAAGAGGTTGCGGCCGCAGCTGCCGCGGGTGTGTTCGGGTTCACTGTGGAGGAGGCGGAGGCGGCAGAAGCGGCAAACCTTGCCGAGCGCGCGGAGTTCATTGGCGAGGAAGAGCCTGCCGGTTCTGAAGCTGAGCCGAGCGAGGCCGGCGAGGAAGAGCCCGAGCCTTCAGAAGGCTTGCCGCAGGCAGAGCCCCCGGCCCCGCCAAGGAGGCGCCTTCGTAGGGCCGGGGATGCAGCGGGGCGACAGCCAGGTTAACAGCCGCCGAGCCATGCGACGCGCTCTACCACGGCAAGCAATGTTGCCGCGGGAGCGCCTCACGCAGCAGCGGCATCTGGAGCGGGATCTTCCCGGGCCACCGCCACCACCCCCGCCAAGCGAGCAAGGGATCCTACTCCTCCGCCTCGCCGCACCAGAGGGGAGCCGAACTTCGATCTTTCCGCGCTCAGCTCCAACGAGGAGGAAGAGGAGTAAGCTTCTTTGGTGCTCTTGTAGTTCTTCAATCTTGCTGTTTATATCTTGTATCTGACTTGCTTCAATCTGGACTCCTTTCTTTTCAGGACGCTGGCCCAGAGAGCGGCGAAGAGGGCCAAGGCCGCGGTGATCGTCATCGAAGATGACCCCACCGTGTCAGCAGGGGGTGGGTCCGAGACCACCTTGACGGACCCGACAATCACTCCTCAAAGCAGCCCCCAGCGCAGCCCCCAGCGTAAGTTCATGGTTAGCTTTCTGTTGTCGCGTGCATGAGTGCTTTTTCCTTTGTTGATATCTTACTTGTTGATTTGTGTAGGAGCAGAGCAGCCACATCAGGAGCGCCCGGAAGCTGGTCCTGAAGTGCCATCTGCTTCGACTACGCCGCCAAGGGAGGGGTTCCCGTTATGGGAGCGCTCTCCGGCAAGGGAGAACTCTCCGGCAAGGGGCAGCACCGTCGATCCTGCGGCGGCCGAGACCGCAACTGCAGATCTTGGCACAGGTAATTCACTTGTCCAAAAACTTTCCCTTGGGTTCTTCTTCTTCTGATTTTCTTCTCTTGGATTTTTGATTGATTTTTCTCCCTTCTTCGTTCTTCAGACCCATCTGCGGCTGAGCCAATGGAGACAGAGGGCGCCGGCGAGGAAAGGGCCGATGCTGATGAGACAGCAGGCGAGGAGGCCGCCAGGGCTGCCGCCGCAGAAACTGGCGAGGGGTCGGGCGATCGCACTGACGACCCTGAGGCCGCAGGAGCACCAGGCGCTGCGCCGACCGTCGATCCCTCTGCCGCTTCTGCGGAGCCGGGCTCCGAGGAGTCCCAGCCCGGCGCCTACTTGAAGGCCGGCGACGATATCTTCATCAAGCTACCCTGGGCGTCGAGCTCTAGGGCGCCGGTCGAGGGGGAAACTTTCGACGGGGAGGTGCTCGCCTCTGCTGGACTGTCGTTGGTCGACGCGCCCAGCAGCAGCAGTGGCGAGCCTGAGGAGGAGCAGCTGCTGCGGAAGCTGCTGTCACTCTACCGCGCCCGGCAAGCCAAGCTGGCTTCCCGGGAAGTGCTTGTCGCGAAGGCGGGAGTTGACATGGAGAAGCGCGTGGAGGAGCTTCGGGGCCACAATCAAGAGGCTCTCCGGTCCCTGGCACAGGAGCGGGAGCGACTCGTCGAGGAGCGCACGGCCTTCCTTCTCGAGAAGGCCGAAGCTGAGGAGGAACAAAGGCTGGCCGCCGAGAAGCAGTCTGTGCGAGAAGGAGAATTGGTGCAGCGGAAGGCCAACCTCGATAGCTACGAGGAGGAGCTCGCCGAGCGTGAGCAAGAACTTGGCGGGGCGCTCAAGGAGGCAAAGGACGCTGTGGCAATTGCAGAGGCCGCCAAGAAAGAGCTGGAGGAGATGGTGGTGCAGCTGGAGGCCAACATTGGGAAGAGCGGCGAGGAGCTTGCCGCGCTCAAGCATGAGCGTGAGAAGGATGCTGCCGCCCACGGTGAGCTGCAAGGTCTTCTCGCTGAGAGGGGCAAGGAGCTCAGCGCCGCCAAGGATTCCAATGCAGACCTGGAGCTGAAGCTGGCCACGCTGACGCAGACGCTGGAGGCCGCCAAGGAGCGGGAGAAGACCTTGTCGGAGAAGGTCAAGGCTGACGCGGCGCTGCTGTAGAGCATCGCAGTTACACAGAACTCGTTCAGAGACACTATGGAGCACTGGACCGAGGGTCTGGTGAATATTGCCGTAGTCATCAACGAGGAGCTGGCGCAGCTGGGGATGGAGGACTTTGGGTATCCCTCCGACGAGAATCTCCAACCCAGCGCCAAGCTCAGCCTATTCTTCAAGGGCGTGGCGATGGCACTCCAGCGGTTCCGGGAAAGGATCCCAAAGCAGCTGGCCGACGAGTCGCGCAAAATCTGCGCCGGGGTTCTCCAGAAGGTGCTGATGAAGGTGGCCTTCCGCAATCCAGGCCTCAGCTTCACCAACGTCCTCAAGTCCTTGCCGCCAGACGCCGATCGGGACGCACTCAAGGCCCTTGTCGCACCCATTGTGGACAAGGTGAGCGAGATCAAGAGGGTCGAGGGTGGACGCGTAGACTAGGCCGCCCATTTCTTCTTTTCCCTTGTCGCTGCTAATCATGTTATGAAAACATTCTGTTAGAGCTGCGACAAGTTATCTTGTAATATAACTTTATTTCTGTTATCAATTGCTATGTTATTTCCTCTACTAGATTCCTTCCTTTGTATGTTTCTACCCTACGCTTCTAGGGAACTTGTCGGCGCAGGCACCCGAGCAGCGAGCGCTGAGTGCGGAACGATCAGCAGCCTGCTGGCGGCGCTGCTTCCGACAAGAAACATTGTCGCGACTAGATGCAGCACACTTAAGTTGTTGAGCGGACTCGAAACAAAGTAAGGGCGCAACTAGCCACGAGTTGGTTCCTCCGTGCACAGGTTTTCCATACAAAGCAGGGTCGTTCGAGGAAGATAACTCAAAAATTTAAAAACTGATTGCTCAAACTTTGGCAACTTAGCTTTTCTGTCGTTTGCTTCCCGGCAAGGCAGAACTTTGTTTGAACGATGCCCGGTCCTACCACAATCTTCTCCTCCCCCCCCCCCCGGCAAACATGTGTGCGAGGGGACCTTCTTTTCCTTTGTTGAAAAAGAAGAAAGAAGAGAAAATAACGATATGGAGCTCTTCGGCTCGTTATTGCTTACCGGATGTAGGTGCTGCACAAAGTGTCAGATAACGCATGCAAGAAAGAAACTAATGCATGAAATGGACAATTTGTGCGGAGCACATGGGGTTCTATTTATGCACGGGATCTGCGCCCGGCTTTGTACAAAGGATTACATGCAACAGCGGCAAGACTTGTACAAAAGGTGGTTGCCGGAACGGGTTCCGGCAACCGCGCCCTATGGGAAAAACTTACAAAGATGTTCTATGTTCCAGGAGTTGCTCACCGGAATGCCATCTTCGGTCTCAAGGCGGACAGCCTCGGGCCTTGTGACTCGTTTCACCCGATAAGGGCCTTCCCACTTCGGCGTCAACTTGTTGGAATTCTTGGCGGACTGAACGCGCCAAAGAACAAGGTCGCCTTCCTCGAAGCTTCTGGCCTTAACTTTGCGGCTATGGTAGCGGCGCAAAGCTTGCTGGTATCGAGCAGCTCGTACAGCAGCCTGAAGACGATCTTCCTCAAGGAGCAGCGCGTCGTCTTGTCGCAGCTGTTCTTGCTCAAGCTCATCATAAGCGAGCACTTGAGGCGATCCGTATACGAGTTCCGTGGGGAGAACTGCCTCTGCTCCATAGACTAGAGCGAAAGGCGTCTGGCCAGTGGCTCGATTTGGCGTCGTTCTGATCGACCAAAGAACCACCGGCAGCTCCTCGATCCAGTTCCTTCCGCACTTGCGCAGCCTGTCGAAAGTTCTGGTCTTGAGCTCGCGCAACACTTCAGCGTTTGCCCTCTCTGCTTGACCATTGCTTCTCGGATGAGCAACAGAAGCGAAGCAGACCTTGGCGCCAAGGTCTTGGACGTACTGCATGAAGGTGCGGCTCGTGAATTGCGTGCCGTTGTCGGTGATGATCCTGTTGGGGATCCCAAAACGGCAAACAATTGACCTGAAGAACTTGACTGCTGACTGTGCTGTCACCTTCCTCACTGGCTGCACTTCCGGCCACTTTGTGAACTTGTCGATTGCGACGTACAAGTACTCAAAGCCCCCGACAGCTCGGGGGAAAGGGCCGAGGATATCGAGCCCCCAGACCGAAAATGGCCAGGATAAAGGGATCGTCTGGAGAGCTTGAGCTGGCTGGTTTATCTGTTTGGAGAGGAACTGGCACGCTTCACACTTGGTTACTTGTGCAGTTGCATCCTGGAGGGCTGTCGGCCAAAAGAAACCTTGCCGGAAAGCTTTGCCGGCAAGTGCTCTTGCGCCAATGTGGTGGCCACATATGCCTCCATGTATCTCTGCCAACAGCTTTTGTCCATCTTCCCGGCAAATACACTTCAATTTCACACCGTTGAGTCTTCTTCTGTACAGTATGCTATCGACAAACTGGTACATACTTGACTGCCGGGCTACTTTTTCCGCTTCTTCTTGCTCTTCGGGAAGTTCTCCTGTCTGAAGGAAATGGACAATCTGCTGTGCCCATGCTGGAGCTTGTGGCTCGACAACAAGGACTAAAGGCATATCTGCTGCTGCGGGAACATCCGCTTCCATGGCAAGGACTTGCGGCCCGGCCGGAGCTTGATGTTCCCCGGCAAGCTTGCCGGAGCAAAACTTGTCGGGAGCGTCTGCTTCAACGGAACAAACCATGAGGCTTGCCGGAGTAGACTGCCCCTCAGCAACCTTGGTGTTGATCTTGGGGACTTTCTTGGCGGCGGCTTCGGGGAGCTCTGTCGGAAAGTAGTCACCAGAAATCAACTTCCTCTTCTTGCTTTGCCCAGTTGATGGTGTTACGGATGGTTGAGTCAACTTGAGCACAAAGATCCCTGGTTCCATAGGTAACTTTAGTGCGGCGCACTTTGACAGGCCATCAGCAATGTCATTTTGAGCTCTTGGGATATGCTCCATCTGTAGGCCGTCAAAGTGCTCTTCTAGCTTCCTCACTTCATCAACATATGTTTCCATCAATGGGCTCTAGTAGTTCTTGTTCACTTGGCGAACGACAAGCTGTGAGTCACCCCTGACAATGAGCTTCTTGATCCCAAGGTCTGCTGCGATTCTAAGGCCGGCAAGCAATCCTTCATACTCTGCAGTATTGTTGGTTGCTTGCTCCTTGGGAAAGTGCATCTGGACTACGTACTTGAGGTGCTCTCCGGTGGGCGCGACAAGCAGCACACCCGCACCGGCGCCTTGCAGCGAGAAGGCACCATCAAAGTACATCAGCCACTCTTTGCTTGCCTCTTTGACGGGGATGCTCGTCTCTGGAATTTCTTCATCTGGTGTTGGCGTCCATTCTGCTATGAACTCTGCCAATGCCCTGCTTTGGATAGTTGAAGTGCTCTCAAACTTGAGGCCAAAGCTTGACAGTTCCAGTGCCCACTCGACAATCCTGCCTGTCTATTCTGGATTCTGCAATATCCTCTTCAGCGGAAAGCGAGTGACGACTGTGATCTCATGTGCTTGGAAGTAATGGTGCAGCTTTCTCGAGGCCATAAGGAGGCCGAAAAGCATCTTCTGCACACCAGAGTACCTTGATCTAGCCCCCTGTAGAAGGGAACTGACAAAGTAAACTGGGCGCTGCACCATTCTCTTCTGCATCTTGTCATGCTCCTGCGCAGATCCATCTTTATCGGGACCAGACCTTGTCGGCGAAGCCCCCTGCTTGTCGCTGGATGCATCTGCCGTGGTTGCTGGCTCATCATCTGCCTCCCTTGCCGCTACTAACGCAGCACTAACCACTTGATTGGTTGCCGCTATATACAGCAGCAACTTCTCTTGCGGCTTAGGTGCGACAAGTATTTGAGTGGAGGACATGTATCTCTTCAAGTCCTGCAGCGCAGCCTCCGCCTCCGGAGTCCATTTCATTGGACCTGCCTTTTTCAAAATTTTGAAAAATGGCAGGGCACGCTCAGAAGATCTAGAGATAAACCTGCTGAGAGCAGCCACACAACCGGCAAGCCTTCGTACATCCTTGACGCGCTTTGGTGCTTCGATCTGCTCAATGGCCTTGATCTTGTCGGGATTGGCTTCAATTCCCCGCTGAGACACGAAGAACCCGAGAAGCTTGCCGGAAGGGACTCCAAACACGCACTTCTCGGGGTTAAGCTTGAGGTTGATCTTGCGCAGATTTGCAAATGTCTCGTCTAAATCTTGAATCAGGGTCGCCCTGTTCTTGCTCTTGACCACTATGTCATCCATGTAGGCTTCCACATTTCTGTGCATCTGCGGCTCGAAAGCGTGGTGGACTACCCTTGCGAATGTTGAACCAGCATTCTTCAAACCGAAAGGCATCCGTACGAAGCAGTACGTGCCACACGGGGTGATAAATGCGGTTTTCTCTTGATCTTCTTCTGCCATGAAGATCTGATGGTATCCTGAGTATGCATCAAGAAATGAAAGCAAATCACATCCGGCTGTGGAGTCAACAATCTGGTCAATACGCGGCAAGGGAAATGGGTCTTTGGGACAAGCTTTATTAACATCAGTGAAGTCAATACAAAGCCTCCATTTCCCGTTAGCCTTGCGCACGACAACAGGATTGGCCAACCACGTGGGATGGAGCACTCCTCTGACAAGGCCTGCTGCTTCCAACTTCTTGATTTCTTCTACGATGAATTCTTGGTGCTCCACTGCCTGCTTCCTGACTCTCTGCTTGACGGGCCGCGCATGAGGACAGACGGAAAGGTGGTGCTCAATTACTTTCCTGGGAACACCGGGGATATCAGACGGTTGCCACGCAAACACATCGACATTCGCCCGCAGGAAAGCAACAAGCGCGCTTTCCTATTTGGGGTCAAGAGTGGCGCTGATGGTGAAGGTACCACCAGCGCCGTCCTCCTTGGCGGACACCTTCTTGGTCTCAGGTGGAGCTGCCATTGCCTTTTTACACTTGCCGGTGGAGCTCGATGGTGCGTCCTCGACGGTAGCGCAGCACTCCGAAGAGGTGCGCTTGCCGGAGTGGGCATCAGAGCTCTTGCCGGACTTGGTCTTCTTCTTCCCCCCGGGAGCTTCAGCGGCAAGTGTCTTGCGTTCTGCTGCGGCTGCTGCTTCCAGGTAGATCTTGTCGGCACAGATAAGAGCATCCTTCTTGTCGCCAGGGACAGAGATGACACTTATCGGGCCTGGCATTTTCAGTACGTTGTACGCATAGTGAGAGGCTGCCATGAACTTGGCGAGTGACGGACGGCCAAGGATTCCATTGTAAGGTAATGGAAAGTCAGCAACATCAAATGTGACTCTCTCAGTCCTGAAGTTCAGCTCGCTGCCAAATGTTACCGGCAACGTGATCTTTCCCTTCGGCTTGCTTCTTCCCGGGTTAATTCCTTGAAATGTACCGGTCTCTTCGAGCTCACTGTCAGGGATCTGGAGTTTCTGGAGCACTGCGGAGGAGATCAGGTTCAAGCCGGCTCCGCCATCAACTAGCATCTTAGTGACCTTGAGGTTGCGGATTGTTGGTGAAACCAACATCGGCAAGCACCCGACCGCAGTTATGCGATCAGGGTGGTCCTCAATATCAAGGATGATAGGCGTGCTGGACCATTTCAGAGGCTTGCGTGACTCGACGGGTGGTTCTGCTGCATTAACTTCCCACACCCACTGCTTGAGCTGACGGTGCAAGGTATGCAGAGAAGCACCACCGTCAATGCACATGACCTCTGTGGCCTTTTGGAACTCCTGCTCATCAGTCTCCTCATCATCCATGTCTTCATCGTCGTCGTCATCTTCATCCTTGTCGCGGCCGCGAGGAGGTCTGTCTCCTTGCTGCTGCTTGGCCTTGCCGCGGCGTCCTCCTCGGCCGGGACGTTTCTTGCCGGATCCCCCAGCACCTTCCTGGGCCTTCTCCTTATCGCGCCGCTCGTACTCAGCTTTCTGTTGCTCAACAAGTTGCTCGACTTTCTTACAGTTCTGGAGATCATGGCCCTTGGTGCGGTGGATCTTGCAATACTGCTTGTTGGTGCCATCCTGCTTGTCGGCGACCGCCACCTCCGCGGTAACCTCCTTGCCGGAGTCACCAGCTTTGGCTTCCTTGGCGCCACCACCGTTGCCGGACTGCTCAACAACTAGCACCTCTTTGCCTTTCCTCCTTCTGTTGTTCCGCCGCCGGTTTTTCCTTGCCGGGGCAGCATCTTCACTGTCAGATCCTCCCGCTCCTACATTCTCTCCGGGGAGTCTCCTCCCTTCCTCAGCACATGCACACTTGTCGGCCAGTGCATATAACTCACTGACGTCCCTGATCTTGCACATCGCCATTTCCTCCCGCATCCTGTGGTTTCGCACGTTCTGATGGAACGCGCTGATCACCGCGGCAGGGTGGACGTCTGGGATGTTGTGCTGCACACTGCTGAATCTCTGAATGTACTTGCGCAGGGGTTCTCCTTCCTTCTGGGCAAGCAGATGAAGATCACTCTCCTGGCCATGAGGCTTGTGTCCGCCTGTGAAGGCGCCGACAAACTGATGGCACAGATCAGCCCAAGAGGATATGGAGTTGTCCGGCAAGTGCATGAGCCAGGACCTGACGTTGGGCTTGAGTACCAGCGGGAAGTAGTTGGCAAGGATCTTGTCATCCCGTCCCCCAGCAGCCTGCACCATAATGGTGTAAATGCTGAGGAACTCCGACGGATGCGTCTTGCCGTCGTACTTCTCCGGTACGTCTGGCTTGAAGTTCTTGGTGCTGGGCCACTGGACTTGCCGCAGCTCACGAGTGAACGCAGGGCAACCTACCGCGTACGGCAAATCGCCTGGTTCCCCTGGCGCATATCAACAGAGGGCCCAGCGCGCTTGTCGGATTGACGTCGCGCTTCTCTTCGGCGCTCGATGCGAGTTCGAGCGTCTTCTTGTTGTCGATCATGAAGAACTTGGCGCTAATCGCGACGAGCTCGTGGATCCGAAGATGCGGTGGAGTCGCTGTCAAGGTGGATCCGGCGAGTCGGCGATCTTGGCCTTCGGGGTGGTGATTGCATGGTAGTTGCACCTCCACCCGTTTCGTCGCCACCGGCTCGCGCCCGGCAACTCTGCCGCGGCGGCGACCCGCTCGGCCGACGTGGGGCGTCACCGTTGGCGTAGCCGATGAGACTCTGAATGGTGGCCCTCCATTCGTCGATCTTGTCTGACATCGGAGGGTAATCTAGGAGAAGTTGAGCTCGCGCCAAAGATTCTGCTGGAGTGGTGGGTGGTAGTGGCGGACGGCGCGAGGAGCGGGACGTGCTCGGACTTCTAACTATGTTAGAAGGAGCAGTATCCCGTCCAGGCGACCGTGCCCCGCTCGTGCCAGCACGCTGGCGTGCATGCTGGTCTTGAGCGCCCCGAGATCCACCAGCTTGGTCTTGGCCTATCATGCGTATGGCACTGCAAGTGCCATGATGCTGTTGGTCTTGCGCCTCCTGAGAGTGGCGTGGAACATGTACAGTCGCCGAGGTTTGTGCAGCCTTGTTCTTGGACCTGGCAGCATCATGAGCTTCCTCGTCGACGTCCATTCTTCCGCCGGCGTCCATTCCACCACCCGTTTGCTCCAATGGTGGCGGAAGTGACGTGGACGGGGCGGCCGCCGCCGAAGTCTTCTTCTTCGGTGGCATGTTGATGAAGGGAATGAAGATCTAGCTCGTGTGAACACCGGATCAGGTTCACACAATCTCGACGCCCCCTACCTGGCGCACCAAAGATGTCGGGGAAACTGATCCACGAACAGCTATGGGGCCGGCGGACCGGGCCCCTTTCGGTTCGGCGGGGGGCGGAGGTCGCACGAAGAGCAGATCGAGGCAAAGCACACGAGCAGTTTACCCAGCTTCGGAGCTCTCCGGAGAGATAACACTCCTACTGCTGCTTGTCTGGTTGTATTATGTTCTTGCTCTCGAGAGCTAAGTGTTTTCTGGCTCACCAATGAGTCCAACCTCCTCTACGTTGCGCATGGGCCTCCTTTTATACGCTAAAGGGGTCACCGACAGGTGGCAACATAGAGAAGGGTACAAATGTAAAAAGTGAGGTGGTTGGTACAGTTACTTGTACAATGCACCCTACCTAACCCTGACGGCAGGGGACAAGGGCATTAAATGCCCGTCTGAGTCGCCCAAACAGTGCAGAAAAGGACCGTTAGGGGCGCCACCGTTCGCCACGATGGCGATCTTGTCAGCTTCGCATGCCACTGTGCACCGCTGGCTGCACAGCCTCCCGCCACGCGCGCCTGGAGAGGCCCCCAGAGCGACACGTTGGTGGATGCACTGGAGCGTGGGCACAGAGTGGCCGCCTGCCGCGGCAAGCGCCTTGTCGCTGCTGTTATCTTGTCGGGCCTGGAAGCTTGTCGCTCACCGGGCCTCGAGGTACCTTGGTTGGTCTTCCCGGCAAGCTCCTCTTGCCGGGGCCTTGTTGCCTGGCCGGAGCGCGTGGCGCGTCGCGGTAGGTTCCTTGGAGTGCCTTGGTTGGCCTTCTCGGCAAGCTCCTCTTGCCGGGGCCTTGTCTCCTGAGCTTAAATACTTTGTTCTCGAATGGCTCCAAGGGAACCACGGAGGATCTTGGTGTTCGCCCGGCAAGCCTTGCCGCGGGGTGCTGCAACTGCCCGTGCACAAGTTCGGGGTACTAGGGTACCCCTATTCTAGTACACCGACAGGGCGCTCCCACCCGCAGGACGCGCCTAACAAGCTTGTGGGCCCCCTGGACCTCTGACAACCCTAACTCCAACTCCATATATACCTATTCGCGGAGAAAAATCAGAGATAAGGATTCATCTTGTTTTATGATACGGAACCGCCGCCACCTCCAGTTCTTCATCGGGAGGGCTGGTCTGGAGTCCGTTCAAGGCTCCGGGGGGTGGAATCTATTGCCGTCGTCATCATCAACCTTCCTCCATCACCAGTTCCATGATGCTCAGCGCCGGGAGTGAGTAATTCCTTCGTAGGCTTGTTGGATGGTGATGGGTTGGATGAGATTCCTCATGTAACCGAGTTAGTTTTGTTAGGGTTTGATCCCTAGATCCACTATTCTCTGAGATTGATGTTGCTATGACTTTGTTATGCTTAATGCTTGTCACTAGGGCCTGAGTGCCATGATTTCAGATAAGAACCTATTACATTTTCATGAATATATTTGTGTTCTTGATCCTATCTTGCAAGTTGTAGACACCTATTACGAGTTATGATCCGCATACCCCAAAGTGACAATAATTGGGATTTTTTCTGGTGATTACAGTAGTTTGAGGAGTTCATGTATTCACTAAGTGCTAATGCTTATTTCGGTTCTCTATTAAAAGGAGGTCTCAATATCCCTTAGTTTCCTTATGGACCCCTAAAAGGATCGAGAACAGGGGTCTAGAGGGGGTGATTAGACCCTTAACAAGAAAAAGTGGTAGTTTTTAATTTCTACAAGTTAAGGTTGAGTTTAGCACATGTTAAAGCACTCACAATACATTTCAAGCAAGCATGACAAGAGTATACTGATACGTCCATTTTGTATCATGCTTTTATATTGATATTTATTGCATTATGGGATATTATTACCTATTTTGGTACAATACTTATGCCTTTTTTCTTTTATTTTACAAGGTTTACATGAAGAGGGAGAATGCCGGCAGCTGGAATTCTGGACTAGAAAAAGAGCAAATCTAAGACACCTATTTTGCACAACTCCAAAAGTCCTGAAAATTTACGGAGAATTATTTTGGAATATATAAAAAATATTGGGCGAAGAAAATACCACAGGGGACCCACGAGGAGGCCTCAAGCCTGGGGGCGCGCCCTACCCCCTGGGCACGCCCTTGTGGCTTGTGGGCCCCCTGTCAGGTCTCCGGTGCCCATATTCTGCTATATGATGTCTTTTGACCTGGAAAAAATCATAAGAGACCTTTCGGGACAAAGCGTCGTTGTCTCGAGGCGGAACCTGGGCAGAACCAATCTAGGGCTCCGGTAGAGCTGTTCTGCTGGGGAAACATCCCTCCCGGAGGGTGAAATCGAAGCCTTCATCATCACCAACGATCCTCTCATCGAGAGGGGGTCTGTCGGTGTCAAAACCGGCGGATCTCGGGTAGGGGGTCCCGAACTGTGCGTCTAGGTGGATGGTAACAGGAGACCAGGGACACGATGTTTTTACCCAGGTTTGGGCCCTCTCGATGGAGGTAAAACCCTACGTCCTGCTTGATTAATATTGATGATATGGGTAGTACAAGAGTAAATCTACCACGAGATCGAGGAGGCTAAACCCTAGAAGCTAGCCTATGGTATGATTGTTGTTGCTACGGACTAAAACCCTCCGGTTTATATAGTCACCGGAGAGGGCTAGGGTTACACAGAGTCGGTTACAATGGTAGGAGATCTACATATCCGTATCGCCAAGCTTGCCTTTCACGCCAAGGAAAGTCCCTTCCGGACACGGGACGAAGTCTTCAATCTTGTATCTTCATAGTCCAGGAGTCCGGCCGAAGGTATAGTCCGGCTATCCGGACACCCCCTAATCCAGGACTCCCTCAGTAGCCCCCGAAACAGGCTTCAATGACGACGAGTCCGACACACAAATTGTCTTCGGTATTGCAAGGCGGGTTCTCCTCCAAATTCCGTGTACCTGTTGAATAATGTCCGGTTTCTTGTAAATGTAGCGCTCCTTGGCTTCTACGGCCAATAATAGCCGTCTTCCACGTGTCAAACGAACACGAAAAGTCAGGGTGTTTTTACATTTACCCCCTAACCGCATGAATGAGCCGCCTATTTAAGGGGACGAGGATTTAGATCCAAACCACACCTTCTCCCCTCCGCGAGTATTCATCAGAGCGTATCCGACAGAGGTCCATTCTATCATGGTCGGCCGTTGCAGCTCCTCCTCTCGCCCTTCCAGCCCTCAGCCTGGAGATTGGGAGAGATGCTCCATCCCGCACAGCGAGCTAGTGACACTCCAGACCAAGGGATTTCTCCCCCGGCCTATATGGTCCCGGTTCGAGCCGGACTTGCCACCTATAATGGCGGAGAGCAAGCGGAGAGCGCCCTCAATCCCTCCAAAGGAGAGCGGGTATGCCTTGTCCCTTACTTAATAAGAGGGCTCGGATTTCCAATTCATCCGTTTCTCCGGGGGCTCCTGGAGTTCTATGGCCTCCAGCTGCACAACCTCACGCATGCCTCCATATTGCATATCGCGGGCTTCGTAGCCCTTTGCGAGCTGTTT
Organism: Triticum aestivum; assembly: GCF_018294505.1. Taxonomy (NCBI): domain Eukaryota; kingdom Viridiplantae; phylum Streptophyta; class Magnoliopsida; order Poales; family Poaceae; genus Triticum; species Triticum aestivum. The sequence goes on along the minus strand of NC_057812.1, from coordinate 369,134,146 downwards.
TTGGGCTGCGAGGCTCATTTCGCACTGTGGAAAAGGCTATTCTGCCTTGTGCCCCGTTCTCAAAAGGGGTCAACATATCAAGTGGGCGGAGCTGAAGTGTGGCGCATCGCCGGGACCGGATATCTATCCGGAACCCCAAAGAAGGCGTCCGAGGACTGACCTTCTGAATGGTTTTATATAGAGGACGTCCCGTTGCCGGATCCTGTCCGGATCGGCCTCCCTGAGTTTGACAGTGCTCCCCTAAAGAACCGCCTAAGCTGGCGTCCACGGAGCCCTCAGAGGGAAAGTGACAAGGACGTTCTTTACCTGATGGGCCGGATAAGATTGTTAGCTCATTCCGGACTGACCATGATCGGGGTCATGGCCGCATGCATCATGCGAGGGGTGCAGCCGCTTCAATATAGAGGCCACCCCATGTGGAACTTCAACGGGGAGGACGACGCCACCCGCCACGGCCATAAGGGGCCGGATTCGGCTCCCGCTCTAATAAAGATCTTGTCCGCTTTGTACAAGGCAGAAGAGGAGGAATTTCTCCGCGTCAACCCACAGGGTGGATTTTCTATGTACAGTCCCCCAAGTTGGGTAAGTGGACACTTTTACTTGCCCATCCGTTTTATATTCCCATCATCAAATATTCAGTCTAACGACTTCAACGCAGGAACTGCGCCAGGCTGTTAAAGAAATAAACAGCCCTCCTCCACAACCCGAGGATCCGGGACGGTCCCTCGACCCGGCCTCTCAAGAGGATCCAGACTTATCTATGGAGCTGATTGATGGGGTGCTTCATCAATTGAGTAAGGACAACGCCTTGGTGGCCATTATGGCCGATTACCCAGGGCTACTCCCAGCCTCACAAGTAACTAAGACCGAAGTCCCAGCACTTTGAAAAGGGATCTATCCTCGCGTGTTTTCGATTGCCGTATGACAATCGCGTTTTGCAGGGGAGGTCCTTGAGACGGGAGGCCGAGCCTGCGGCGACTAGCCAACGAGGGACGGCAAGGCCCCGCGAGCTGAAAAGAAGTGCGGTCCGAACTGAGATGACAGCTCAAAGGTATAGCACGCCATCTTATTCCCATGTGTTATTCCTTCAAGGCATATTAACGCTCGTGCTCTCTTCAGGACGAAGAGACCTCGTCGGACTATATCCGGAGAGGTTGCCAATCGTGCCTCCACCAGCCAGGCTCCAAAGCCTGGTCCGGAAGCGGAGGCGAACACAAGGCGCGCACCGGACGCTCCTTCAACAGAGGATGCGGACATGCTGTCTGCCACCAATTCCGAGGTGGAGAGTGCCATGAACCACAGGCGTCGCCGGACAGTTCTTCGCAACGCTTGTTTCTCCCAAGAGGCATTGGATGCCTTCAATTCGGGAGATGCGTACCTCCGTGCCGCTAAAAATGGTCTAGCCAGAGCCACGGAGCAATATGTAAAAGACATACGGGTAAGAAAATTTTGGTAATTATATATATACCAGTAGCCCCCGAGACTTGAAAAAGTTAGAATAACTGATTTAAGGATCATTTGTTATGCAGGTTCTTACAGAAAAGAATACCCTACTGTCCCAGGAGCTGGAAGAGTGCAAAGCCCAACTTGAGGTTGCACTAGCCGCGGCAGGGGAGCCCAAGGAGACCCCCTCTGGTAATATATGCTTCGAAAGATAAGTATTTTGCGAAGTGCGGCGTGGGTGCAAATCTGACAAATGAAATTGCAGATGGCGCCGGATTAAATCCGGAAGAGCAACAACTCCTACGCCAGCTGAAGGCTGGTGAGAGCGTGCTGACAAAGGTGAGGCGGGAGAAGAACGATCTCCAAGATGCCAACACCAAGTTGGGCGTTGAACTGAAGGATGTTCGTGCCCAGCTGTTGGATTCTGTTAAGGAGAATCAGCGGCTTCGACGCGGCATATTTAGTAAGTGCTTAAAAGAACTTTGAAAAAAGAGTTCGGCGAGGAAGTCGACTAACAGAGTAATGTCTGTAGGTATGCTAACAGGTCGTCCTGCAGAGGAAATGCCTTCTACGGGTGACCTTCTTCCCGAGCTCTCACAATTGCACGAGCGAGTTCGGCAGGTGATGCAAGGTGTCGCCCAGGCCTTGTGGCCATCCGTCTCCATGCTCGAAGGCCTTGGAGAGATTGTAGAGAAGCTGAAGGGAGCTCGGCGGCGCTTCCGATTGTGGAAGATGTCGGCCTGTTGTCAAGGCGCCAGGGAGGCCTGGGCCATGGTGAAGACGTGGTACACGAAGGCTGACCCAAACCACATGGCCGAGGTCGGACCCGTGGGGCCCGATGGGAAGAAGACCCCTGTGAGCTTAGTATACGGCCAAGTAGAATTGGCCGCAAAGTATTCCCAATAGGACTGTAAACTAGACAGCCTATTAGATGGTATTGAAGAGGAATACAATCAGTCAGATTGACTATGTAATTTTAATTGACATGTGTAATGCCTGCTAGCCGGATTGTAGATCATTTGTCATGGCCGACCTTTTCGCTTCAACCTCGGGACCTGACGGTCCAGAGTGTGTCCAAATACCCTCGCGGTTACATAAGAACCGGGGTATGCATGGAGACCAGGCGTAGGGGTCATTAGTGCTTGAACAGACAAGTGCCCAACTAGTTATGTTATATTACATGGTTAGTAAGAAACATCTTCCAGGGAGAATAGTTCCGTTAGGGGTTCCTTTCCCTGGGAGGCATGCCCTAAAGTGCATGTCCATTCTGCGAAAAGAGACGCAGGAAAAACATCTGGGGGCATATAGATAAATAAAAAAAGATCATCTTTAGTTCACCGACCGAATATTCCCTTAAGAACGCTAGCTTTCGGCTTCACCCAGTCTGAGGTACACATCCGGCTGACCCGGCAGTAACAATCGCAAAGGTGCTCCCTTTACCACCTAGCCGAATAATCGGGAACGTAGGGGTAAGCACAGGAGCCAGGCAACCCAACTTGGCCAAAACTTAAGTCATATCGATGCATATAATGGTGAATAAAAGGTACATGCGGAAGTGTGACACATGTGTTGGGCATGAAGCCCGTATAAATAAGCTTCTGTTTAAAGAAGCCCCCACGTTTAATGAGCGCGGATAGCGCGTCACTTTATGAGCCTTTAAAGGCTATAAGAGAGAGGGAGGGGAGAAGGAGAGAAATGTAAGACAGAAAGTATATAAAAAATGGACAGAGGAAGGAGACGAACACAGAGTCCGGTGCTAGGCATAGAATCTTCGGAGACGGGCTGCGTTCCATGGGTTCGGCTCGAGTCGGTTATCCGATGCATCTCGCAGGCGGTACGCTCCACCAGTTAGGACTTGGTCAATTATGAAGGGACCTTCCCACTTGGGCTTGAGTTTGTCCTTTTTCTTGTCTGCGGGCATAGAACTAATTCGCCAACGTTGTAATTTCTGGCCTGTACTTCTCTGCTTTGGTATCTTCGAGCCTGCTGTTGATAGAATACGGAACGGGCTTTTGCCACGTCACGCTCTTCCTCCAAGGCGTCCAAACTGTCCTGCTGATCGAGCTTGGCTTCTCTTTCTTCATACATGCGCACTTGAGGTGAGTCATGAATTATGTCGCAGGGCAAAACTGCCTCTGCGCCGTACACCATGAAGAATGGTGTGTATCCGGTGGTGCGATTCGGTTTGGTCCACAGCCCCCAGAGTACGGAGTCAAGCTCCTCTAGCCAGTGCGTATTAGATTCCTTAAGGGACCGCACTAATCTGGGTTTGATGCCGCTCATGATAAGACCATTTGCATGTTCGACCGGGCCGTTAGTTTGTGGGTGATAGATGGAAGCATAATCGAGCTTGATGCCCATGTTTTTGCACCAGAGTTTTACCTCCTCGGTCGTAAAGTTCGTGCCGTTATCAGTGATGATGCTGTGGCGGACACCGTAACGGTGTACAACCCCGGACATAAAGTCTATCACCGGTCCGGATTCAGCCGTCTTAACAGGCTTGGCTTCTATCCATTTGGTGAACTTATCCACCATGACCAGTAAGTATTTTTTTCTTGTGGGTTCCGCCTTTAAGGGGTCGAACCATGTCAAGCCGCCAAACAGCGAAGGGCCAAGTGATGGGGATAGTTTGGAGGGCGGTGGGTGGCATATGGCTTTGGTTTGCAAAAAGCTGGCAACCGACGCATCGTTGGACTAAGCCTTGGGCGTCTGCCCGGGCCGTCGGCCAATAAAATCCTGTACGGAAGGCCTTGCTTACAAGGGACCGAGCTGCAGCGTGATGACCACCGAGTCTGGCATGAATTTCAGCTAGGAGGTTCCGCCCTTCCTCTTCGGAGATGCACCTTTGAAGGACTCCGGTAGTGCTTTTCTTATAAAGCTCTCCCTCGTGGACTTTATAGGCTTTAGATCGCCGCACTATGCAGCGTGCCTCATTTTGGTCCTCGGGGAGTTCCTGCCTAGTAAGGTAGGCGAGGAATGGTTATGTCCACGGGGTGATGACGGCCATTATTACGTGGGCTGAAGGTCTTATTTCATTGGCAGAGCCTCCAATTATGTCAGAGTGTTCGGTGTCGGGCAGTGCGGTTGGGTCCGAGCTGTTATGGCCGGGTTCCCCTTCCCATACTACGGATGGCTTGAACAACCTTTCCAAGAAGATGTTGGGGGGGACTACATCGCGTTTTGCGCCGATGCGTGCCAGGACATCTGCCGCCTGATTATTTTCCCGGGCTATATGGTGAAATTCGAGCCCTTCGAACCGAGCTGACATTTTTAGGATGGTGTTGCGATAAGCTGCCATTTTTGGATCCTTGGCATCAAAGTCTCCATTTATTTGGGATATTGAGAGGTTCGAGTCCCCACGCACCTCTAGGCGTTGAATGCCCATGGATACTGCCATCCGGAGACCATGTAAAAGGGCCTCATATTCAGCTGCATTGTTGGAGTCTGTGTACATTATCTGGAGTACGTATTGAACTGTGTCTCCTGTGGGGGACATCAAAACGACGCCAGGCCCTAGACCGGTCAACATTTTGGAGCCATCGAAGTGCATGACCCAGTTTGAATATGTGTCGTACTCTTTAGGGAGTTCGGCCTCCATCCATTCTGCGACAAAGTCGGCCAAAACTTGCGACTTGATAGCTCACCGTGCCTTGTAAGTTATGTCGAACGGGAAGAGCTCAATGGCCCATTTTGCAATCTGGCCCGTCGCGTCGCGGTTGTTTATAATATCGTTAAGTGGCACTTCCGAGGCTACTGTTATTGAGCACTCTTGAAAGTAGTGTCGCAGCTTCCGGGATGCCATAAATACCGCTTACACAATCTTTTGATAATGCGGGTACCGTGACTTGCACGGAGTAAGGACAGTGGACACATAGTAGACCGGCTTTTGAAGGGGGAATTTGTGTCCGTCCGTTTCTCGTTCGACGACGAGCACCGCGCTTATGACCTGATGGGTTGCTGCAATGTATAATAGCATTGGTTCGCCAATGTTTGGCGCGGCCAGGACTGAGTTTGTTGCCAAGATGACTTTTATTTTGTCGAGTCTGGCCGTGGCTGCATCCGTCCACTCGAAGTGTTCGGTGCACCGAAGGAGGCGGTAAAGGGGTAGGGTCTTTTCTCCCAAGCGGGAGATAAAGCGGCTTAGAGCCGCCACACATCCGATTAATTTTTGTATTTGTTTGAGGTCCTTCGGGTTATCCAACTGTGACAGAGCTTGGATCTTGGCTGGATTTGCTTCAAATCCTCTACCGGATACAATGAAGCCCAAGAGCTTTCCGGCTGGAATGCCGAAAACGCATTTTTCCGGGTTGAGCTTGATGTCGTATGTTCGGAGGTTATCGAATGTTAGCCTCAAGTCGTCTACTAGAGATTCGACATGTCTTGTTTTAATGACCACATCATCTACGTATGCCTCCATTGTTTTGCCGATCTGGTTTGCCAGACATGCCTGAATCATGCGCTGATATGTTGCGCCGGCGTTTTTTAGCCCGAAGGGCATTGTGTTGAAGCAGAATGGGCCGTATGGTGTGATGAATGTCGTTGCGGATTGGTCTGACTCTGCCATCTTTATTTGATGGTAGCCGGAGTATGCGTCAAGGAAACACAATGAATCATGTCCTGCGATAGCGTCGATAATTTGATCGATGCGGGGGAGAGGGAAGGGATCCTTTGGGCAAGCCTTGTTAAGGTCTTTAAAATCAATGCACGGGCGCCAGGATTTGTCCTTCTTTGGTACCATCACCAGGTTTGCTAGCCAGTCCGGGTGTTTTATATCTTTGATGAATCCGGCCTCCAATAGCTTGGCTAGTTCCTCTCCCATGGCATGTCTCTTAGGTTCGGAAAAACGCCGAAGAGCCTGTTTGACTGGCTTGAATCCTTTTAGGATATTTAAGCTGTGTTCGGCCAGCCTGCGTGGGATTCCTGGCATGTCTGAAGGGTACCAGGCGAAAATGTCCCAGTTCTCTCGTAGGAACTCTCGCAGTGCGGCATCTACATCAGGGTTTAACTATGCCCCGATGGAAGCTGTTTTATTGGGGTCCGTTGGATGGACCTGGAATTTGACTATTTCGTCCGCCGGTTTAAAGGAGGTGGACTTGGATCTTTTGTCGAGTATCACATCGTCCCTATTCACCATGGAGCGCAGCGCAGTCAGTTCCTCAGCGGCTAGAGCTTCGGATAGTGCCTCGAGGGCCAGTGCCGCTGTCTTGTTTTCGGCGCGGAGTGCTATGTCCAGATCACTAGCGAGAGTGATTATTCCATTAGGCCCGGGCATCTTGAGCTTCATGTACCCGTAATGGGGTATTGCTTGGAAGATTGTAAACGCTTCCCGCCCTAGCAGAGCGTGGTATCCGCTACTGAACGGGGCCACTTGGAACGTGACCTCTTCGGACCTGTAATTATCCGACGTGCGAACACCACATCTACTGTGATTTTTCCTGTGCAGCACGCTTCCCGACTGGAGATTATTCCTCTAAAGGTTGTGCTGCTTCGCTCAATGCGGTTCCAGTCTATTTCCATTTTTTGAAGGGTTTCCTTATAAATGAGGTTCAATCCGCTGCCACCATCCATGAGTACCTTGGTAAGACAAAAGCCGTCCACTATTGGATTGAGGACCAATGCGTCTGGTGCTCGGGCTGTTCGGAATTTAGGTTCATCACTGGCATTAAAGTAATAGCCGTGTCACTCCATGGGTTTATTGTTGCTACTTGGTAGACTTCGGCGAGGCTGCGGAGTGTTCTTTTTCACATATTATTTGATGCGAAAGTCTCGAAGACTGTTAATACCGTACTGGTGTCTCTGGGGTGGCTTTCTGTGGCTTCTGGAATTAGAAGATCTTCGCCAATTTTTGCCACCTGCCGGAGTATCCAACATGCTCTAAGGCTGTGAGTTGGTGTGGCACCCTCTGCACTGTGAATTTTACAGGGTCCATTAAGCCATCCTTCCAGTACGGTTACATGCCCTGTAGAGGGCTTTTGCTTTTTGGTATTGAACCCGGGTGTCTGGCGATGATGCACCCTTTTATTTCGGACTGGGTTTGTATTCAGGGTCGGATTGTCCCAAAATTTTATTTCGGTTTTCCAGGCGCTTTCCATCGCATAGTACTTTCGTACTATGGACTCCAAGTCAGTGAAGCGTGTAATATCACGGAGACTTATGGCGTTGAGGATTCCCTTGTCCGTGCAATTATTGCAGAAGAATGAAATTGTGTCTTCCTCGCGGCAGTCCTTTATCCTGTTCATAACTAGGAGGAATCTGGCCCAGTAATGATGTACTGTTTCTTTGGGCTCTTGCCTAATTTGGGATAGATCGCTTATGTATGGGTGGGTGGGTGTAATCTAATCCGAAACCTCACCCAATCTGAGACCCAGAGGCCAGGGAGTTTCCGAACTCGGAAGTTTGGATTCTTGGATGCTGTCCAATGAATCTAGCCCGTCGCCTGACTTTAAGTTCAGGTCTTGAGTGATGTCCTTCCCTCCGCGGGTATCCGGCTTGGAGGGATCGGGAATCCGGACATAGCTAGTCCTTAAGATAGATGAAGGGTCGCCGCACTGTCCTTCTACCACGGCAACGAGATGGGTGACCTGGGAGAGTTAATCTCTCTTAGATCGGGTTTAGGACCAATCTGGTCGTAATCTGTAGCGACTCCCAGGGCGGCGATGCGATCCAAGAGCTCGTTTAGGGAAGAGAGCTCCATTGGATCTAGCTGCTCGGCGAATTCCAAGCTGACGTGAAGATTGCTTTCGATGACCCGAGAGGTCATCGTCGACGCAGCAGCCGAACAGGCGGTCATAAGGAAACCACCTAGCCGGAGAGTTTGGCCGATAGCCAAAGCTCCCTTAGCAATGGTGCCGTCTTTAAAGATGAGATGAGGCATCCTTGCTGATGGCGACGGCACAGAGGAACTCTCAATGAAAGCACCAATGTCGGTGTCAAAACCGGCGCATCTCAGGTAGGGGGTCCCGAAATGTGCGTCTAGGCGGATGGTAACAGGAGACCGGGGACACAATGTTTTTACCCAGGTTCGGGCCCTCTCGATGGAGGTAAAACCCTACGTCCTGCTTGATTTATATTGATGATATGGCTAGTAGAAGAGTAGATCTACCACGAGATCGAGGAGGCTAAACCCTAGAAGCTAGCCTATGGTATGATTGTTGTTGCTACGGACTAAAACCCTACTGTTTATATAGACACCGGACAGGGCTAGGGTTACACAGAGTCGGTTACAATGGTAGGAGATCTACATATCCGTATCACCAAGCTTGCCTTTCACGCCAAGGAAAGTCCCGTTCGGACACGGGACGAAGTCTTCAATCTTGTATCTTCATAGTCCAGGAGTCCGGCCGAAGGTATAGTCCGGCTATCCGGACACCCCCTAATCCAGGACTCCCTCAGGGTCAATATCAATCAACATCTTCACCAGGAGCATCTCTGTCGGGGAAACTGATCCACGAACACCTATGGGGCCGGCGGACCGAGCCCCTTTCGGTTCGGCGGGGGGCGGAGATCACACGAAGAGCAGATCGAGGCGAAGCACACGAGCAGTTTACCCAGCTTCGGAGCTCTCCGGAGAGATAACACTCCTACTGCTGCTTGTTTGATTATCTTGTGTTCTTGCTCCAGAGAGAGAGCGTAGTGTTTTTCTGGGTTCCGAACCAGTCGAACCTCGACCCCCCTCTACGTTGCGCATGGGCCTCCTTTTATACGCTAAAGGGGTCACCGACAGGTGGCAACGCAGAGAAGGGTACAAATGTAAAAAGTGAGGTGGTTGGTACAGTTACTTGTACAGTGCACCCTACCTAACCCTGACGGCAGGGGACAAGGGCATTAAATGCCCGTCTGAGTCGCCCAAATAGTGCAGAAAAGGACTGTTAGGGCGCCACCGTTCGCCACGATGGCGATCTTGTCAGCTTCGCATGCCACTGCGCACCGCTGGCTGCACAGCCTCCCGCCACGCGCGCCTGGAGAGGCCCCCAGAGCGACACGTTGGTGGATGCGCTGGAGCGTGGGCACAGAGTGGCCGCCTGCCGCGGCAAGCGCCTTGCCGCTGCTGTTATCTTGTCGGGTCCGGAAGCTTGTCGCTCACCGGGCCTCGAGGTACCTTGGTTGGTCTTCCCGGCAAGCTCCTCTTGCCGGGGCCTTGTTGCCTTGCCGGAGCGCGTGGCGCGTCGCGGCAAGTTCCTTGGAGTGCCTTGGTTGGCCTTCCCGGCAAGCTCCTCTTGCCGGGGCCTTGTTGCCTTGCCGGAGCGCGTGGCGCGTCGCGGCAAGTTCCTTGGAGTGCCTTGGTTGGCCTTCCCGGCAAGCTCCTCTTGCCGGGGCCTTGTCTCCTGAGCTTAAATACTTTGTTCTTGAATGGCTCCAAGGGAACCACGGAGGATCTTGGCGTTCGCCTGGCAAGCCTTGCCGCGGGGTGCTGCAACTGCCCGTGCACAAGTTCGGGGTACTAGGGTACCCCTATTCTAGTACACCGACAGGAGCCCCCGGGCCTGGGCCAGACACGGTGCCGAGCGCTGTTGGGCCAGGCCCAAGACAGGGCACGGGCACACGCGGACTGGGCCACGCCGAATCTCGTTCCGTATCCACCGCGCTCTCCCCTAATGGCACGTGTTGAATGCGGCGTCGTGGGAGAGATCGTGGGTGGTTCTTTATTCGGAAGGGCGAAACGTCCGCCCCGTCCCTCTTTATAAGCAGAGGAAACAGGGGCAGTTCGTTCCCCCTCGCTGGTTGCTACTACTCCATCTTCACGAACCTCCGCCGCTCCCCCCTTCTTCTCGAAGCCGAGAGAGCAGCGCTCCGCCCCCCATTGCCACCAGCATCACCAACGCCGTCGACCTCCCCCACCACCTCCGCCATGGCTCCGAAAGCCGACAAGGGAAAGGGCGTGAAGTCGGCCGAGGCGCAGCGGCTCGCGGCGCTGCGGAAGGAGCGGGCGATCTTCTCCCCCCAGCTCGGCGTGAAGGAGCTGAGGGAGTACTTCTACCTCTTTTGGGCGACGGAGACGCGGGCGCATCCGCGCACGAGGGTACTCCCGGCCGCTGCTTCGGAACTGGCTCCAAACGGGTACCCATTCTTCGCGCTGTTCTTCTATTGCGGGCTCTGCCCGCCCTTCTCGGAGTTCTTCTGCGATATCATGAACACCTACGGCCTCCGCCTCCTTGATTTCACCCCCAACGCCGTTCTGACCATGGCAGTTTTCGCACATTTGTGCGAAAACTTTGTCGGAGTCCACCCCAATGTTGCCCTTTTCCGCCACTTCTTCATGCCTCGGGTAGAGAGAGGAGAGCCGCTTGCCGGAGGGATCGCCTGGATCTCGAGAGTCGGCAAGAAGGAGGCGTACTTGGAGGGTGAGCTCCGCAGCAAGTGGGAGGAGTGGAGAGCGGAGTGGTGCTGGATCGTCGAGGAGAATCCGCAGCCCTTCACCGCCGTGCGCCAAGCTCCAATAGTGCGCGGCAATGACTGGAGCAACGTGGCCCCGGAAGACGAGAGGCTGAAGATCGCCATTACTAGGATCCTTCGCCTCAGGCTTGCCGGGCTCACTGTAGGCGCTGTAGGCGCAGATTTCCTCCGCCGCCGCATCGCCCCCCTGCAGGAGAGGGGGAGGCCCGCCTGGGAATTCAAGAACTCGGCGGACATCATGAGGCTGCGGCCGGGCCTCAACTACAACTTCACCGTCTTGGAGCTGGATGCAATGCTCCTGGAGTTGTTCAAACGCGATCCCCAGCACCCATTCACGCTGGCGAGGGGCGTCGTTCCATTGTGCAATAATTCTTCGCTTGACCGGATCCGCGCCATGATGCCGTTGTGCGATTCACACGGAATCGTTCCAACTTGGCAAGAGCCTGCGGATGACGTCGTGCAAGCGTTCTTCGACAACTTGGAAGAAGTGCCGGTCCGCGCTGACGAGCAGAAGAGCCTCACCCGTGACACCACCGACGAGGAGCTGCAGCGCATCGCCACTAGGGCGGAAGAGGTTGCGGCCGCAGCTGCCGCGGGCGCGTTCGGGTTCACTGTGGAGGAGGCGGAGGCGGCAGAGGCGGCAAACCTCGCCGAGCGCGCGGAGTTCATTGGCGAGGAAGAGCCTGCCGGCTCTGAAGCTGAGCCGAGCGAGGCCGGCGAGGAAGAGCCCGAGCCTTCAGAAAGCTTGCCGCAGGCGGAGCCCCCGGCCCCGCCAAGAAGGCGTCTTCGCAGGGCCGCGGACGTGGCGGGGCGGCAGCCGGGTCAACAGCCGCCGAGCCGTCCGACACGCTCTACCGCGGCAAGCATTGCCGGGGCCTCACGCAGCAGCGGCAACTGGAGCGGGATCTTCCCGGGCCACCGCCACTGCCCCCGCCAAGCGGGCAAGGGATCCTACTCCTCCGCCTCGCCGCACCGGAGGGGAGCCGGACTTCGATCTTTCCGCGCTCAGCTCCGACGAGGAGGAAGAAGAGTAAGTTTCTTTGGTGCTCTTGTAGTTCTTCAATCTTGCTGTTTTTATCTTGTATCTGACTTGCTTCAATCTGAACTCCTTTCTTTTCAGGACGCTGGCCCAGAGAGCGGCGAAGAGGGCCAAGGCCGCGGTGATTGTCATCGAAGATGACCCCACCGTGTCAGCAGGGGGTGGGTCCGAGACCACCTTGACGGACCCGGCAACCACTCCTCAAAGCAGCCCCAGCGCAGCCCCCAGCGTAAGTTCATAGTTAGCTTTCTGCTGTCAGGCGCGCATGAGTGCTTTTTCCTTTGTTGATATCTTGCTTGTTGATTTGTGTAGGAGCAGAGCAGCCATATCAGGAGCGCCCGGAAGCTGGTCCCGAAGTGCCATCTGCTTCGACTACGCCGCCAAGGGAGGAGTCCCCGGCAAGGGAGCGCTCTCCGGCAAGGGAGAACTCTCCGGCAAGGGGCAGCACCGTCGATCCTGCGGCGGCCGAGACCGCAACTGCAGATCTTGGCACAGGTCATTCACTTGTCCAAAAACTTTCCCTTGGGTTCTTCTTCTTCTGATTTTCTTCTCTTGGATTTTTGATTGATTTTTCTCCCTTCTTCGTTCTTCAGACCCATCTGCTGCTGAGCCAATGGAGACAGAGGGCGCCGGCGAGGAAGGCGCGCATGGCAGCACTGACGATGCCGCCGCCAACGAAGAAGGGGCCGGTGCTGATGAGACCGCCGGCGAGGAGGCCGCCAAGGCTGCCGCCGCAGAAGCCGGCGAGGGGTCGGGCGATCGCACTGACGACCCTGAGGCCGCAGGAGCGCCAGGCGCTGCGCCGACCGCCGATCCCTCTGCCGCTGCTGCGGAGCCGGGCTCCGAGGAGCCCCAGCCCGGCGCCTACTTGAAGGCCGGCGACGATATCTTCATCAAGCTACCCTGGGCGTCGAGCTCCAGGGCGCCGGTCGAGGGGGAAACTTTCGATGAGGAGGTGCTCGCCTCCGCTGGACTGTCGTTGGTCGACGCGCCCAGCAGCAGCAGTGGCGAGCCTGAGGAGGAGCAGCTGCTGCGGAAGCTGCTGTCACTCTACCGCGCACGGCAAGCCAAGCTGGCTTCCCGGGAAGCGCTTGTCGCGAAGGCGGGAGTTGATATGGAGAAGCGCGCGGAGGAGCTCCGGGGCCACAATCAAGAAGCTCTCCGGTCCCTGGCACAGGAGCGGGAGCGACTCGCCGAGGAGCGCACGGCCTTCCTTCTCGAGAAGGCCGAAGCTGAGGAGGAACAAAGGCTGGCCGCCGAGAAGCAGTCCGCGCGAGAAGGCGAATTGGTGCAGCGGAAGGCCAACCTCGACAGCTACGAGGAGGAGCTCGCCGAGCGCGAGCAAGCACTTGGCGGGGCGCTCAAGGAAGCAAAGGACGCTGCCGCAATCGCAGAGGCCGCCAAGAAAGAGCTGGAGGAGAAGGTGGCGCAGCTGGAGGCCAACATCGGGAAGAGCGGCGAGGAGCTTGCCGCGCTCAAGCGTGAGCGTGAGAAGGATGCTGCCGCCCACGGTGAGCTGCAAGGTCTTCTCGCTGAGAGGGGCAAGGAGCTCAGCGCCGCCAAGGATTCCAATGCAGACCTGGAAGTTGAAGCTGGCCACGCTGACGCAGACGCTGGACGACGCCAAGGAGCGGGAGAAGACCTTGTCGGAGAAGGTCAAGGCTGACAAGGCGCTGCTGGAGAGCATCGCAGTTACCCAGAACTCATTCAGAGATACTGTGGAGCACTGGACCGAGGGTCTGGTGAATATTGCCGCAGTCATCGACGAGGAGCTGGCGCAGCTGGGGATGGAGGACTTTGGGTATCCCTCCGACGAGAATCTCCAACCCAGCGCCAAGCTCAGCCTGTTCTTCAAGGGCGTGGCGACGGCACTCCAGCGGCTCCGGGAGAGGATCCCAAAGCAGCTGGCCGACGAGTCGCGCAAAATCTGCGCCGGGGTTCTCCAGAAGGTGCTGATGAAGGTGGCCTTCCGCAATCCAGGCCTCAGCTTCACCAACGTCCTCAAGTCCTTGCCGCCAGACGCCGATCGGGACGCACTCAAGGCCCTTGTCGCACCCATTGTGGACAAGGTGAGCGAGATCAAGAGGGTTGAGGGCGATCGCGTAGACTAGGCCGCCCATTTCTTCTTTTCCCTTGTCGCTGCTAATCATGTTATGAAAACAGTCTGTTAGAGCTGCGACAAGTTATCTTGTAATATAACTTTATTTCTGTTATCAATTGCTATGTTATTTCCTCTACTAGATTCCTTCCTTTGTATGTTTTTACCCTACGCTTCTAGGGAACTTGTCGGCGCAGGCACCCGAGCCGCGAGCGCTGAGTGCGGAACGTCAGCAGCCTGCTGGCGGCGCTGCTTCCGACAAGAAACCTTGTCGCGACTAGATGCAGCACACTTAAGTTGTTGAGCGGACTCGAAACAAAGTAAGGGCGCAACTAGCCACGAGTTGGTTCCTCCGCGCACAGGTTTTCCATACAAAGCAGGGTCGTTCGAGGAAGATAACTCAAAAATTTAAAAACTGATTGCTCAAACTTTGGCAACTTAGCTTTTCTGTCGTTTGCTTCCCGGCAAGGCAAAACTTTGCTTGAACGACGCCTGGTCCATACCACAATCTTCTCCTTCCCCCCCGGCAAACTTGTGTGCGAGGGAACCTTCTTTTCCTTTGTTGAAAAAGAAGAAAGAAGAGAAAATAATGATATGGAGCCCTTCGGCTCGTTATTGCTTACCGGATGTAGGTGCTGCACAAAGTGTCAGATAACGCATGCAAGAAAGAAACTAATGCATGAAATGGACAAGTTGTGCGGAGCACATGGGGTTTTACTTATGCACGGGATCTGCGCCCGGCTTTGTACAAAGGATTACATGCAACAGCGGCAAGACTTGTACAAAAGGTGGTTGCCGGAACGGGTTCCGGCAACCGCGCCCTACGGGAAAAACTTACGAAGATGTTCTATGTTCCAGGAGTTGCTCACCGGAATGCCATCTTCGGTCTCAAGGCGGACAGCGCCGGGCCTAGTGACTCGTTTCACCCGATAAGGGCCTTCCCACTTCGGCGTCAACTTGTTGGAATTCTTGGCGGACTGAACGCGCCGAAGAACAAGGTCGCCTTCCTCGAAGCTTCTGGCCTTAACTTTGCGGCTATGGTAGTGGCGCAAAGCTTGCTGGTATCGAGCAGCTCGTACAGCAGCCTGAAGACGATCTTCCTCAAGGAGCAGCGCGTCGTCTTGTCGCAGCTGTTCTTGCTCAAGCTCATCATAAGCGAGCACTCGAGGCGATCCGTATACGAGTTCCGTGGGGAGAACTGCCTCTGCTCCATAGACTAGAGCGAAAGGCGTCTGGCCAGTGGCTCGATTTGGCGTCGTTCTGATCGACCAAAGAACCACCGGCAGCTCCTCGATCCAGTTTCTTCCGCACTTGCGCAGCCTGTCGAAAGTTCTGGTCTTGAGCCCGCGCAGCACTTCAGCATTTGCCCTCTCTGCTTGACCGTTGCTTCTCGGATGAGCAACAGAAGCGAAGCAGACCTTGGCGCCAAGGTCTTGGACGTACTGCATGAAGGTGCGGCTCGTGAATTGCGTGCCGTTGTCGGTGATGATCCTGTTAGGGATCCCGAAACGGCAAACAATTGACCTGAAGAACTTGACTGCTGACTGTGCTGTCACCTTCCTCACTGGCTGCACTTCCGGCCACTTTGTGAACTTGTCGATTGCGACGTACAAGTACTCAAAGCCCCCGACAGCTCGGGGGAAAGGGCCGAGGATATCGAGCCCCCAGACCGAAAATGGCCAGGATAAAGGGATCGTCTGGAGAGCTTGAGCTGGCTGGTGTATCTGTTTGGAGTGGAACTGGCACGCTTCACACTTGGTTACTTGTGCAGTTGCATCCTGGAGGGCTGTCGGCCAAAAGAAACCTTGCCGGAAAGCTTTGCCGGCAAGTGCTCTTGCGCCAATGTGGTGGCCACATATGCCTCCATGTATCTCTGCCAACAGCTTTTGTCCATCTTCCCGGCAAATACACTTCAATTTCACACCGTTGAGTCTTCTTCTGTACAGTATGCTATCGACAAACTGGTACATACTTGACTGCCGGGCTACTTTTTCCGCTTCTTCTTGCTCTTCGGGAAGTTCTCCTGTCTGAAGGAAATGGACAATCTGCTGTGCCCATGCTGGAGCTTGTGGCTCGACAACAAGGACTAAAGGCACATCTGCTGCTGCGGGAACATCCGCTTCTACGGCAAGGACTTGCGGCCCTGCCGGAGCTTGATGTTCCCCGGCAAGCTTGCCGGAGCAAAACTTGTCGGGAGCGTCTGCTTCAACGGAACAAACCATAAGGCTTGCCGGAGCAGACTGCCCCTCAGCATCCTTGGTGTTGATCTTGGGGACTTTCTTGGCGGCGGCTTCGGGGAGCTCTGCCGGAAAGTAGTCACCAGAAACCAACTTCCTCTTCTTGCTTTGTCCAGTTGATGGTGTTACGGATGGTTGAGTCAACTTGAGCACAAAGATCCCTGGTTCCACAGGTAACTTTAGTGCGGCGCACTTTGACAGGCCATCAGCAATGTCATTCTGAGCTCTTGGGATATGCTCCATCTGTAGGCCGTCAAAGTGCTCTTCTAGCTTCCTCACTTCATCAACATATGCTTCCATCAATGGACTCTGGTAGTTCTTGTTCACTTGGCGGACGACAAGCTGTGAGTCACCCCTGACAATGAGCTTCTTGATCCCAAGGTCTGCTGCGATTCTGAGACTGGCAAGCAATCCTTCATACTCTGCAGTATTGTTGGTTGCTTGCTTCCTTGGGAAAGTGCATCTGGACTACGTACTTGAGGTGCTCTCCGGTGGGCGCGACAAGCAGCACGCCCGCACCGGCGCCTTGCAGCGAGAAGGCACCATCAAAGTACATCAGCCACTCTTTGCTTGCCTCTTTGACGGGGATGCTCGTCTCTGGAATTTCTTCACCTGGTGTTGGCGTCCATTCTGCTATGAACTCTGCCAATGCTCTGCTTTGGATAGTTGAAGTGCTCTCAAACTTGAGGCCAAAGCTTGACAGTTCCAGCGCCCACTCGACAATCCTGCCTGTCGCTTCTGGATTTTGCAGTATCCTCTTCAGCGGAAAGCGAGTGATGACTGTGATCTCATGTGCTTGGAAGTAATGGCGCAGCTTTCTCGAGGCCATGAGGAGGCCGAAAAGCAACTTCTGCACACCAGAGTACCTTGATCTAGCCCCCTGTAGAAGGGAACTGACAAAGTAAACTAGACGCTGCACCATTCTCTTCTGCATCTTATCATGCTCCTGCGCAGATCCATCTCTGTCGGGACCAGAGCTTGTCGGCGAAGCCCCCTGCTTGTCGCTGGACGCATCTGTCGTGGTTGCTGGCTCATCATCTGTCTCCCTCTCCGCCACTAACGCAACACTAACCACTTGATTGGTTGCCGCTATATACAGCAGCAACTTCTCTTGCGGCTTAGGTGCGACAAGTGTTGGAGTGGAGGACAGGTATCTCTTCAAGTCCTGCAGCGCAGCCTCCGCCTCCGGAGTCCATTTTATTGGACCTGCCTTTTTCAAAATTTTGAAAAATGGCAGGGCGCGCTCAGCAGATCTAGAGATAAACCTGCTGAGAGCAGCCATGCAACCGGCAAGCCTTCGTACATCCTTGACGCGCTTTGGTGCTTCGATCTGCTCAATGGCCTTGATCTTGTCGGGATTGGCTTCAATTCCCCGCTGAGACACGAAGAACCCAAGAAGCTTGCCGGAAGGGACTCCAAACACGCACTTCTCGGGGTTAAGCTTGAGGTTGATCTTGCACAGATTTGCAAATGTCTCGTCTAAATCTTGAATCAGGGTCGCCCTGTTCTTGCTCTTGACCACTATGTCATCCATGTAGGCTTCCACATTTCTGTGCATCTGCGGCTCAAAAGCGTGGTGGACTACCCTTGCGAATGTTGAACCAGCATTCTTCAAACCGAAAGGCATCCGTACGAAGCAGTACGTGCCACACGGGGTGATAAATGTTGTTTTCTCTTCATCCTCTTCTGCCATGAAGATCTGATGGTATCCTGAGTATGCATCAAGAAATGAAAGCAAATCACATCCGGCTGTGGAGTCAACAATCTGGTCAATGCGCGGTAAGGGAAATGGGTCTTTGGGACAAGCTTTATTAACATCAGTGAAGTCAATACAAAGCCTCCATTTCCTGTTAGCCTTGCACACGACAATAGGATTGGCCAACCACGTGGGATGGAGCACTCCTCTGACAAGGCCTGCTGCTTCCAACTTCTTGATTTCTTCTGCGATGAATTCTTGGCGCTCCACTGCCTACTTCCTGACTCTCTGCTTGACGGGCCGTGCATGAGGACAGACGGCAAGGTGGTGCTCAAAAAATTCCTAGACAAACTCCGCCGCTATTGTCTATGGGCAAAAAATTTTGATGATGGGATCAAATCCAACTCCCTTGCTGCATGGGAGCTTGTCTGTCGACCGAAACGGTGTGGTGGCCTTGGTGTTATTAATGTCAGAATACAAAATACCGCGCTTCTCCTAAAATACTTGTTCAAATTCTACAATCGTGAAGATGTACCCTGGGTTCAGCTGATCTAGGAGACGCACTACCCGAACCAGGTGCCGCACACCGCCGAGCCAGTGGGTTCCTTCTGGTGGAAAGATGTAATGCATCTCAGTGGAATCTTCCGTGGGATCACCAGGGTGGTCCCCGGAGATGGTCGCACCTCACTTTTCTAGAAGGATGTCTGGTTTGGAGACCCAGCCTCCGCATTGATGGATACGCATCCGCGGGCATTCTCATATGCTCCGAATGAGGATGATTCTGTTGCCAAGATCCTCAAATCCACTGATCCTGCCTCGATCTTCAGTCTGCCTCTTTTGATCCAGGCCAGGGAAGAGATCAGAGAGATACAGCAAGGGTCCGCACACGTCGGTCTGGACAGTGGATCGGTTGATACTTGGGTCTGTGACCTGGGACGATACTCGTCTAAGAAATACTGTATCCACTGCTTCAGGCAGGTAATGGCTGATGAGGCCTTTGGATGGCTATGGAAATCCAAATGCCCGATCAAGTTCAAGATGTTTGGGTGGCTGCTTATGGTAGATTGGTTGAACACCAGGAATATGCTGAAGCGGCGGCACTATAATGTGGATGGGGGCGACTATACTTGCATGCTCTTCCAAAACCCACCCGAGGAAACCGTGGAACATCTCTTCTTCACGTGCCCTTTTGCCCAACAATGCTGGAGTAGGATTGGTCTGATGTGGCCAGGGGGGACCAACAGGCTTGCCATTTTGCATGGTGGTAGAGATGACTGGCGTCGGCCGCTATTCATGGACATCTTCTTGCTTGCTGCTTGGAGCCTGTGGATGGAAAGGAACAACCAACATTTCAGGAGGATCCCGCACTCGTTTGGGGCATGGTTAGCTAGATTTAAACATTTGTTGGGTTTGGTGACTCACAACTGTCCTGAGAAGGTTCATCCTTTCCTCTCTAATTTCATTGTTAGTTTGGGCAGCTAGCTTTGTATCAATCATGGCCGGGGGGCCTAATAAACCTATGTAACACAAATGTAACGGTTCTGTTGTGAGTAATACAAAGTCAGTGGGAGCCTCTCCCACTGTCACTAACTTCAAAAAAAAAGTGTCTTGCGTTCTGCTGCGGCTGCTGCTTCCCGGTAGATCTTGTCGGCACAGATAAGAGCGTCCTTCTTGTCGCCAGGGACAGAGATGACACTTATCGGGCCTGGCATTTTCAGTACGTTGTACGCATAGTGAGAGGCTGCCATGAACTTGGCGAGTGCCGGACGGCGAAGGATTCCATTGTAAGGTAATGGAAACTCAGCAACATCAAACGTGACCCTCTCAGTCCTGAAGTTCAGCTCGCTGCCAAATGTTACCGGCAACGTGATCTTTCCCTTCGGCTTGCTCCTTCCCGGGTTGATTCCTTGAAATGTACCGGTCTCTTCGAGCTCGCTGTCAGGGATCTAGAGTTTCTGGAGCACCACGGGGGAGATCAGGTTCAAGCCGGCCCCACCGTCAACTAGCATCTTAGTGACCTTGAGGTTGCGGATTGTTGGTGAAACCAACATCGGCAAGCACCCGACCGCAGTTATGCGATCAGGGTGGTCCTCAATATCAAAGATGATAGGCATGCTGGACCATTTCAGAGGCTTGCGTGACTCGACGGGTGGTTCTGCTGCATTAACTTCCCGCACCCACTGCTTGAGCTGACGGTGCGAGGTATGCAGAGAAGCACCACCATCAACGCACAGGACCTCTGTGGCTTTCTGGAACTCCTGCTCATCAGTCTCCTCATCATCCATGTCTTCATTGTCGTCGTCATCTTCATCCTTGTCGCGGCCGCGAGGAGGTCTGTCTCCTTGCCGCTGCTTGGCCTTGGCGCGGCGTCCTCCTCGGCCGGGACGTTTCTTGCCAGATCCCCCAGCACCTTCCTGGGCCTTCTCCTTGTCGCGTCGCTTGTATTCAGCTTTCCGTTGCTCAACAAGCTGCTCGACTTTTTTGCATCTCTGGAGATCATGGCCCTTGGTGCGGTGGATCTTGCAATACTGCTTGTTGGTGCCGTCCTGCTTGTCGGCGACCGCCACCTCCGCGGCAACCTCCTTGCCGGAGTCACCAGCTTTGGCTTTCTTGGCGCCACCACCGTTGCCGGACTGCTCAACAACTAGCACCTCTTTGCCTTTCCTCTTCCTGTTGTTCCGCCGCCGGTTTTTCCTTGCCGGGGCAGCATCTTCACTGTCAGATCCTCCTGCTCCTACATTCTCTCCGAGGAGTCTCCTCCCTTCCTCAGCATGTGCACACTTGTCGGCCAGTGCATATAACTCACTGACGTCCCTGATCTTGCACATCGCCATTTCCTCCCGCATCCTGCGGTTTCACACGTTCTGATGGAACGCGCTGATCACCGCGGCAGGGTGGACGTCTGGGATGTTGTGCTGCACACTACTGAATCTCTGAATGTACTTGCGCAGGGGCTCTCCTTCCTTCTGGGCGAGCAGATGAAGATCACTCTCCCGGCCATGAGGCTTGTGTCCGCCTGTGAAGGCGCCGACAAACTGATGGCACAGATCAGCCCAAGAGGATATGGAGTTGTCCGGCAAGTGCATGAGCCAGGATTTGACGTTGGGCTTGAGCACCAGCGGGAAGTAGTTGGCAAGGATCTTGTCATCCCGTCCCCGGGCAGCCTGCACCGCAATGGTGTAGATGTTGAGGAACTCCGACGGATGCGTCTTGCCGTCGTACTTCTCCGGTACGTCTGGCTTGAAGTTCTTCGTGCTAGGCCACTGGACTTGCCGCAGCTCACGAGTGAACGCAGGGCAACCTACCGCGTACGGCAGATCGCCTGGTTCCCCTGGCGCATGCATGTCAACAGAGGGCCCAGCGCGCTTGTCGGATTGATGTCGCACTTCTCTTCGGTGCTCGATGCGAGTTCGAGCGTCTTCTTGTTGTCAATCATGAAGAACTTGGCGCTGATCGCGACGAGCTCGTGGATCCGACGATGCGGTGGAGTCGCTGTCGAGGTGGATCCGGCGAGTCGGTGATCTTGGCCTTCGGGGTGGTGATTGCATGGTAGTTGCACCTCCACCCATTTCGTCGCCACCGGCTCACGCCCGGCAACCCTGCCGCGGCGGCGACGCGCTCGACCGCCGTGGAGTGTCGCCGTTGGCGTAGCCGATGAGACTCTGAATGGTGGCCCTCCATTCGTCGATCTTGTCCGACGTTGGAGGGTAATCTAGGAGCAGTTGAGCTCGCGCCAAAGCTTCTGCTGGAGTGGTGGGTGGCCGTGGCGGACGGCGCGAGGAGCGGGACGTGCTCGGACTTCTAACTATGTTAGAAGGAGCAGTATCCCGTCCAGGCGACCGTGCCCCGCTCGTGCCAGCACGCTGGCGTGCATGCTGGTCTTGAGCGCCCCGAGATCCACCAGCTTGGTCTTGGCCTATCATGCGTATGGCACTGCAAGTGCCATGACGCTGTTGGAAGTGCGCCTCCTGAGAGTGGCGCGGAACATGTACAGTCGCCGAGGTTTGTGCAGCCTTGTCCTTGGACCTGGCAGCATCATAAGCTTCCTCATCGACGTCCATTCTTCCGCCGGCGTCCATTCCACCACCCGTTTTCTCCAACGGTGGCGGAAGTGACGTGGACGGAGCGGCTGCCGCCGAAGTCTTCTTCTTCGTTGGCATGTTGATGAAGGGAATGAAGATCTAGCTCGTGTGAACGCCGGATCAGGTTCACACAATCTCGACGCCAAAGATGTCGGGGAAACTGATCCACGAACACCTATGGGGCCGGCGGACCGAGCCCCTTTCGGTTCGGAGGGGGGCAGAGATCACACGAAGAGCAGATCGAGGCGAAGCACACGAGCAGTTTACCCAGCTTTGGAGGTCTCCGGAGAGATAACACTCCTACTGCTGCTTGTTTGATTATCTTGTGTTCTTGCTCCAGAGAGAGAGAGCGTAGTGTTTTTCTGGGTTCCGAACCAGTCGAACTTGTCCCCCCCCTCTACGTTGCGCATGGGCCTCCTTTATACGCTAAAGGGGTCACCGACAGGTGGCAACGCAGAGAAGGGTACAAATGTAAAAAATGGGGTGGTTGGTACAGTTACTTGTACAGTGCACCCTACCTAACCCTGATGGCAGGGGACAAGGGCATTAAATGCCCGTCTGAGTCGCCCAAACAGTGCAGAAAAGGACCGTTAGGGGCGCCACTGTTCGCCACGATGGCGATCTTGTCAGCTTCGCATGCCACTGCGCACCGCTGGCTGCACAGCCTCCCGCCACATGCGCGTGGAGAGGCCCCCAGAGCGACACGTTGGTGGATGCACTGGAGCGTGGGCATAGAGTGGCCGCCTGCCGCGGCAAGCGCCTTGCCGCTGCTGTTATCTTGTCGGGACTGGAAGCTTGTCGCTCACCGGGCCTCGAGGTACCTTGGTTGGTCTTCCCGGCAAGCTCCTCTTGCCGGGGCCTTGTTGCCTTGCCGGAGCGCGTGGCGCGTCGCGGCAAGTTCCTTGGAGTGCCTTGGTTGGCCTTCCCGGCAAGCTCCTCTTGCCAGGCCTTGTTGCCTTGCCGGAGCGCGTGGTGCGTCGTGGCAAGTTCCTTGGAGTGCCTTTGTTGGCCTTCCCAGCAAGCTCCTCTTGCCAGGGCCTTGTCTCCTGAGCTTAAATACTTTGTTCTTGAATGGCTCCAAGGGAACCACGGAGGATCTTGGCGTCCGCCCGGCAAGCCTTGCCGCGGGGTGCTGCAACTGCCCGTGCACAAGTTCGGGGTACTAGGGTACCCCTATTCTAGTACACCGACAATCTCCTCTCAAACCCTAGTTCATCTCTTGTATCCGATCTTTGTCTCAAAACCTCATATTGGTACCTGTGGGTTGCTAGTAGTGTTGATTACTCCTTGTAGTTGATGCTAGTTGGTTTATTCGGTGGAAGATCATATGTTCAGATCCTTGATGCTATTCAATACCCCTCTGATTATGAACATGAATATGCTTTGTGAGTAGTTATATTTGTTCCTGGGGACATGGGAGAAGTCTTGTTATAAGTAATCATGTGAATTTGGTATTCGTTCGATATTTTCATGAGATGTATGTTATCTTTCCTCTAGTGGTGTTATGTGAATGTGGACTACATGACAGCTCACCATGATTTGGGCCTAGGGGAAGGCATTGGGAAGTAATAAGTAGATGATGGGTTGCTAGAGTGACAGAAGCTTAAACCCTAGTTTATGCGTTAATTCATAAAGGGCTGATTTGGATCCACATATTTCATGCTATGGTTAGATTTATCTTGATTCTTCTTTCGTAGTTGCAGATGCTTGCGAGAGGGGTTAATCATAAGTGGGAGACTTGTCCAAGTAAGGATAGCACCCAAGCACCGGTCCACCCACAGATCAAATTATCAAAGTAACAAACCTGAATCATATGAGAATGATGAAAACTAACATGACAACAATTCCCATGTGTCCTCAGGAGTGCTTTGCTTTATATAAGAGTTCGTACATGCTTGTCCTTTGCTACAAAAAGGATTGGGCCACCTTGCTGCACCCTGGTTACTTTTGTTACTTGTTACACGTTACAAATTATCTTATCACACAACTACACTACAAAAAAAAGACACATCCATGACATTTTGGGCCGAACGAATTTTTTTCTATCATGCTTATGATAGTTCTATGACAATAATTGTGACAAAACCCGGTATCATCATAGATGTGGTTGGCTCCTACTTCTATGACAAAAAATCATGAGAGAAAATGGGCTTTTCGTCCTGGGCGGGCTAGGGACGCAGCTGCATGACATTCTTTGGGCCGTCCATGATGGAAAAAAACTTGGTAGAAGCGAGGGCGAGGAAAATATCGGGGAGTTCCCGGTTACGGTGGGTGGTCGGGGCCGAGCGATGCACAGAGGTTTGCACGTTTCTCTCATACACGTATGCGCATGTGTGCGAGGTGTTGCACTCTAACTGAACCCGAGCGAGGCATTGGGCTCTAACTGAACCTGAGCGATTGCACTAGTGATGCGACATTGTCTACGGACACGGATGTTTCGTTATTGGAGAAGTATGTCATACCATCTAAGTGTCGTGACAAAAGGAATCAAATTGTTACTGTCAGTTCTATGCATAAACAAAGTACGACCAGGCCGTGTTTAGCTTTGGAGATACAGGTACTACAGATTGGCAGGATGAAATTTCAGATTATTCCAGAGAAAGAAGTGAAGCTTACCTTTCGAACACCATGCACGATTGAAATATTGAGTCCAACTATTTTTGAAGCAACAGTATAAGGATTCACAATGGTGCATGCACGTGGTTGTCAAAGTACTAGTCCGTTTTGGACTTTTGTGTTCAACGTGGCCGGATACTTAAATTAGTTGAGATTTCATTTGTTAGGATAGAAGAGAGAGAGTCCATATGCCTTTTTCCTTGTTTAAGCGGTATAGTTTTTATCGCCTATATAAAGGGCTTGCCGGCCGACCATGTACGGGTAGTTTTTCTTTTGGCTATTTTCCATCAATCGATAGATTGGCAAGTCGGGGTATCTTCAGGCCGACGCAGAATATTTGTTGATAGCTTTTGAGGCTTTGTGATTTTGGTTTGAGATTGATTCTAGAGTTTCAATTTTTGCTGATCTGCTGAAGATCGTCCACGTACTTCCTCTTTCGGGTGTGCGTGTTGTTTTCGTGGTGATTGCATCTACAAGATCGTGAGCGCCACACTGTTTCAGGTGACACTGTACCGTTAAAGATTGGGCAAATTATTCACGCCATCGTTTTTCTGTCGACGGTCGCATCAAGTGGCATTCAGAGCAAGGTTGATCATGGTACAATTGCTTTTCTTGCTATTTGATTCAACTGTTTGAAAGATGGTGAACTCATACCATGACAAATCTGATCATGAGGAGGTCGATGAGCTTCTAGAGGGTTTGGAGATAAGTGATGATTTGCATATCCATCTGATGGCGATCAAGGGAGCCAACAAGAAGCTTGGGACAAGGGTTGATGAATTGTCTGCAAATATTGTAGGCGTCGAGGACAGGTTGAACGAGCGTTTGACTCCCAGTGACCGACAGTGCACTGATAGTCTATAGGTGGTGAGTGAGAGTCTTAATCGGCTGACCGCAGCAGTTCAGCGCCTTCAGGCGAGAGATGTGGCACCCCGACAGTCCCACTCACCATGACGACATCGTGACCGCGACAACGACGATGATGGTGATTTTTCTGAGGATTCCGATGCACGTGGAGGCTTACCTCACCGACCACGGCATGATTCTGGGGCTCACCGCCATGCTGGGAGGTTCCGTGACTATGGCGGCAATGGTGCCCACGAGGATGATGGTTTGGGCCGAATCAAGATAACCATACCTGAATTCTCGGGATGTTGTGCTGACCCAGAGAAATATTTGGAGTGGGAGATGCGCGTAAATTAGATTTTTGACGGTCACAACTACTCCGAAGAGAAGAAGGTTTGTGTTGCATCTATGGAATTTACAGAGTATGCTCTTGTATGGTGGGATAATAAGAACCGTACCCATGAGTGACCAGTGACATGGGCTGACATGAAGCGAATCATGAGGGAACGTTTTGTTCCTGCTTACTACACTCGCCAGCTTCATAGTAGACTGCGGCGTCTAGTGCAAGGTACGAAATCAGTTGATGAGTACTATAAGGAGATGCAAGTTTTGATGATCCGTACAGCTGTGCGTGAGTCTGCGGAGGCGACCATGGTACGTTTCTTTGAGGGGTTAGAAGAAAAGATTCGCGACCATGTTGATTTAATGCAATATAATGATATTAATGAGTTGCTTCATCAAGCGGAGTGTGATGAACGTTGGGTATTGGAGAAGCAAGCTTCAGAGACTCGTCCAACTTACAATAGTGGGCGACGTGGTTCTTCTTCTATTGATGGTGGGTTTAGTGCTAAACCGACCCCTTCTTATAAGTCGGGAAGCATTGAACGGAGCAAAGTGGTGGCTGTGCCAAAGGAGGTCTCTTAGGTTTCATCTAGTGCGACTTCATCTCATCATCGTAACATTATTTGCCACAAGTGTGGAGGACGTGGACACATGAAGCATGAATGTTCCAATCAACGAAGGGTTCTACTTGTTGATGCAGAATATATTTCAGAATCTGAAGATGAGATGCCAAAGTTAGAGGATGGAATCGAAAGAGGTCATGGTGATACCATACTATGTTATCCTCAAGATGATCCTCATATGGAGAGTCTGCTAGCACATAAGGTCCAGCGAGATGACAAGGTCATTTTTTAACCAGGACAACGACGGGGTATTTTTCAAACTGCATGTACCATCAAGGGAGAAGTGTGCAAACTGATAATTGATGGCGGTAGTGCTAGCAACATGATTAGCAAGGATGTGGTGGAGTCTCTTTCTTTGCCAACTTGGGAGCACCCAAAAACATACTATATGAAGTGGATCAATGATGTGGGCAAAGTGAAGGTTACTCACAGGGTGAAGGTTCCTTTTTCTATTGATGGCTATGTGGATAAAGTGGAATGCGACGTTATGCCACTACATGTTTGTCATTTCATTTTGGGGCGTCTGTGGGAGCATGATGTTAACGCTCTTCATCATGGGCAAATAAATAGGTACACTTTTATGCATAAGAGTGAGTTCTATGATATTGTTCCCAAAGATGCAAAAGATATAGAGTGTACCATTGAAGTGTTTAAAGAAAAATCTACAAGACACCAGTCAGCGAAGACGATTTCTCTTCAAGGGAGGGGGGTGATGCGACATTGTCTACGGACACTGATGTTTCGTTAATGGAGAAGTATGTCATAGCAGCTAAGCACCGTGATAAAAGGAATCAAATTGTTACTGTCAGTTCTATGCATAAACAAAGTACAACCAGGCCGTGTTTAGCTTCGGAGATACAGGTACTACAGATTGGCAGGATGAAATTTCAGATTATTCTGGAGAAAGAAGTGAAGCCTACCTTTCGAACACCATGCACGATTGGAAATATTGAGTCCAACTATTTTTGAAGCAATAGTATAAGGATTCACAAGGGTGCATGCACGTGGTTGTCAAAGTACTAGTCCGTTTTGGACTTTTGTGTTCAACGTGGCCGGATACTTAAATTAGTTGAGATTTGATTTGTTTGGATAGAAGAGAGAGAGTCTGTATGCCTTTTTCCTTGTTTAAGTTGGTACAATTTTTATCGCCTATATAAAGGGCTGGCCGGCCGGCTGTGTACGGGTAGTTTTTCTTTTGGCTATTTTCCATCAATGGATAGATTGGCAAGTCGGGGTATCTTCAGGCCGCCGCAGAATATTTGTTGATAGCTTTTGAGGCTTTGTGATTTTGGTTTGAGATTGATTCTAGAGTTTCAATTTCTGCTGATCTACTGAAGATCGTCCACGTAGTTCCTCTTTCAGGTGTGCGTGTTGTTTTCATGGTGATTGCATCTACAAGATCGCGAGCACCACATTGTTCCAGGTGACACCGTACCATGAAAGATTGGGCAAATTATTCACGCCATCGTTTTTCTGTCAACGGTCGCATCAACTAGCTATGTTACTGAACCCCGATCAATCCCTTGTTGTTAACTGAACCCGAGTGATTCCTTCGCTACTGCTACTAACTGAAGCCGATCAATGCTACCTCTTGATGAACAGTGAGCATTGTTGGGGGGGGGGGTTGGATGAATAGTTCCCAGTGGGAGGTTGGATGAACATGACCCCGTGGTAGTAGAGGCCGTTGCTGCTGGATGAACAGGACCCCAACCGAGCCGGTTGGGGGTGGATGAACAAGACCCCATGGAGGGCTGGATGAACATGACACCGTTGAGGGCTGGTTGAACAGTAGCCGGTGGAGGGCTAGATGAATAGTAGCCTGTGGAGGGGTGGTTGAACAAGACCCCGTGGAGAGGGCTGGTTGAACAGTAGCTGGTGGAGGAGCCATGGAGGCTGGATGAATAGGAGCCCGTGGATGAACAATTGTAGGTGGAGATGGGTGGAGGTCGTCGGTGGATGAACAGTAGCCCGTGGAGGCTGGAGGAGGTCGACGGTGGAGATGAACAGTAGCCTGTGGAGTCCAGTTATGTGGTACGCCACGCCCCTCCCGATGAACAGGACCCCGTTTCGACCGTAGCACTCCAACACAAGTTTGTTCCTCTGTTTTGCGGTACGCCACACCCCTCCCGATCAACAGGACCCCGTTTTGACCGTAGGAGGTCTAAGAGAAGTTTGTTTCCTCCGTTTTACGATACGCTAGACCCTTCTCGATGAATAGGATCTTGTTTCGATCGTGGCTGGTCGAACACAAGCCCGTTTCCTCTGTTCTGTGGTATGCCAGGCCTCGTTCCGATCGGCTGTTCCGCCCAAGCCGGTTGGCTCCCGATGAACACGACGATGCAGTTTCTCCGTTCTGACCCAGCCTGTACACGAGCTCTGGCCGTACGTATGCGCGAGTAGGCGTTCGAGCCCCTGCCCGTATGTATGTACGTGGCCGTATTTTTTGGCGTGTGGTTGTATGTACGTGTACACGGTTTACACGGGACAGCCTGAACTGCTACATGGGGGTCTCTACTATGACATGTGCCACTACTTACTCGGCCATGGTTCATCGTTGTAGAGGGACCAGTCGACCAGTATGTACGTACATGTTCACGACAAGACAGACAACGGTACGTACGCTTCGACCAGGTGGGTCCCAGCTACCAGGGAGGATAAGGACGCACTTCCTTGCATGCGAAGATATAGCTGCTGGGTCCCAGCTATCAGGGGGGTCTTTTTTTCCCTGTAATAAGGATGCACTTCCTTGCATGTGAAGATGTAGCTAGTGGGTCCCAGCAGTTAGGGGAAGAAAACATTATTTTTCATGGTAAAAAGGATGCAGTTGCATGCATGCGTCCATGGGCGTGGTGCGTCCCCACTGTCAGCCTCTCGCGTACATTCATCTTCCGATGACTCTCGTTTGTTGACCACATTGACCACACCGTGTCGAGTGTAGCAAGGCCGATGGACGACAGCGAGGCCCCAGACTGGAACAACCCAGAGATGGGGAAGACGCGACAGTGGAGTCACAGATGGGGAGGAGTGGGAAACTTGACTGGTTCGGGTGCACGGTAGCATTGCCGCCCACGTGAGACAGGAGCAAGAAGAAAGGTTGAAGAAGGAGCACGGCTGTTGGATTAACATCCAACGGTCCAGCTGCTAGAATCATTTGTTGATTAAGTTGACAAAGCCCTGCATACACGTCCGCTTAGTAGGCCCACAAGTCAGCCACCAAATCTGCTGGGTCCCAGCTGTCATCGGGAGGAATAGTTTTTTTCGCATAACAAGGAGGCACTTCCTTCCATGCGATGATATAGCTGGTGGGTCCCAGCTATCAGGGGGAGGAAACATTTTTTTAGCTTAATAAGGAGGAACTTTCCTTGCGTGCGACCATGGACCTCGTGGGTCCCATCCGTTGGGCTCTCCATGTCTAGTCCTCTTTCGATGACTCTCGTTTGTTGACCACACTCCATGATAGCATGCCTAGTTTCATCAATTTCAGACGAGTTTTGGATTTACTAGAATTTAAAAACCAGGTATCTCAATGTTTGCGGCCGAGTGACGGTGGCATGGTGTTTGAAATTCATTCTCATTTCTTGCATGGGACCTAAGCATGCAAACAAGGACACAGATTTGATTTTTCAACCAGTTTATATGCACTTGAGAATGTGCATGTAGTTCAAATTCGAATTATTCACATAAAATGCCTGGAAATCCCAGTTAATGTATAAAAATGTCCAAACAAACCCCGTAAAATTCCAAAAATAAACACAACACTCCTGTTGTTATATATTGACACTCGAAAAAAATTGAAAGCAATAAGAGGCAATGGATATCGTTTCGTCCCCAAAGGTGGCACGTTCCCAGACTGGAACGACCCAGAGATGGGGAAGACGTGGCAGTGGAGTCGCATATGGAGAGGAGTGGGAAACTTGACTGGTTTGGGTGCGGTGTGGGCCTACACTCGACAGAGAATAACAGGAGGTGCGGAGTGGAGGGATGGCCTGGTCATCGGCAGGATAGTGTTTCGTTGCGAGGCACGCGAAATAGCGCTACTGGACACCGGAGGCTAGAGCAGGCGGTCCCGACAGCACTGGGAAAGACGAGAGATTGAAGAAGAATGTCGACCATTGGATGTAAATCCAACGCCTTGCTTAGGCTCCGACCTTTGTATTTTTATTTTTTGTGGAAGTGCTTAGGCTTCGACCTACTGGCCCACATGTCAGCCAGCCCATTTATTTTTTAGTCCATTTGGTTGGCTGGGAGAAACAATGATGTAGCATCTATGCAGCCCGTTTATATATTATGGTAGAATTTATAGCCCATTTGCATTTTTCTCGAAATCCGCGGACTTGCTGGGCTGGGTGAAAATATCATGTTGGGCTGGACAGAGAAATGTTATAAAAACATAAACACATGATTGCACGTCTATTACTGCATTGGTCAGTAAAATCTTTGCAAGCTTATGTACGCAATCACTAGGAGTTAACTTGCCAAGTTATATATAAACAATTATTATTCTTATTTATAAGAACTTTCAATTTAGGAAATAAAATATCATTTTAATTTGATGAGTTAATAGGATGTGGGGTATTATTATATTTTAGGCTAGACATGGGACAATTGAGTTGGTTCTAGGAAAAGTACTGGGAGAAAACTCAGTTTACATCGAAAAAGAAAGTGTGAGAAAATTCAGATGTAGGAATAATGAAAATGAAAAATAAAGGAAGTGGGATGGTCTATAAAATGGTTGGACGAACAACAGGTTTAACGGAACCTTATGTTGTTTCTATTATATATATATATATATATATATATATATATATATATATGTAATAAAATAAGATATAAATATATATACTATTATAGAAGGGAAAACATAGGTTCAGTTTTGCATTCTTATAGATAAATAGAACTGAGTTGCGTGTCATCTTGAAAAAACAAACATAACTTGGGATGCTGATGTTATAGACAAGCTAGGTTGGGAGGCCCAGAGGCCGCTTGATACCTGTTGGATCCAAAAAACGTTGAAACATGTCGTGGGCTGCCCATGTTAAACAAATGATGAGGACATGACTACCTTGGATACGACCAAAAATATTGCATACATGCATATTTGTCAGGTGATTTCTAGTGCAAACTATTCAATAATCTATTTATGTTATCCAGAACAAAAATACTTCACACACTTTTGTGTTTTGTCTAATTGTAAGTGTATGGGACATTTGTACAATCCACATATGAAGATAAGGGAAAGGAAAAGTTTAGGTTCTGTTCAAAAAGTTCTCTCACGTCACTTTTGGGCCAAGAGAACATAGAGTCCAAATCTCTCATGTTCTGGATTCAGATTCGGACTGCACAGACATACCTGACTCAAAACGTCAACAACTTTTTCATACGGACTCCAAATTGGGTGATTCTTTTTTTGTTGGAAAGTAGATTTCGTGCTATTCCCAACCCAATTGGAATCATCTTCAAATTCGTCCGGAACATTGAGATACCGATGAAACAATCTGACGCTGCAGTAGAATCCGAGTCAAACAACAAGTCCAAAGGTGTTGCACCACCTCCACTTGGGCCCATGAGCCTTGTACGACCTAGGGTTAGTTTTAGGCTGCCTTGGGATGTCTTCCCACCTCCTTGGCCGCCACCCCTTGCTCCTATATAAGTAGATCCATCTAGTAGCTTTTTCCTGGGGATTTGTTTAGTTAAAAGTTAGCCATTGCAACTTCATGTACTTCGTTTGTGTCCAACGACCAGACCAAGACCGCTTACGGATCCCCACAATTATCAATACTTCATATATATTCGCACTATTAAGATTTCTTTATCATATTCTTGCTTGTTCTTTGATTGCTTGCAGGAATAGACCTTCGTGGTCAGGCTGACCGTGCTTCCGGCATCATCAGTAACCTCAGGAGATTGGTTTAGCGATTGTTAAGGCGCAACGTCGTGCACGTTTGTAGTCGGATCGTCAAAGTCGTCTCCACCAAATCGATAGTTATCATCTCATCGAAAGATCGGGACACCCTCGCCTCTATCAAGTGGTATCAGTTTTCAGGTTGCTCGGTGAGAATTTCCAGTTTTTCCTAGATTAGATTTATTTTCTTACCTATTGTCCAAGAAAAAGCCACAAAAAAGTTAGATCTATTCATCCTTTGTCCAAGCCAGTCTGAGCCTTTGCAATTTTCTTTTCATTGCTTGCATAGTTGAATTATTGGTTGCATCGTCGTGTCGAGTTGCTGGTCTTAGTGTCTAGTTCGTTTAGAGTTTCGAGTTCTGTTCACATTAGTCACGCCGCCGCTGCATCGTTATCCCTTCCGCTGTCCATCACCCATCCATCAATTTCCACCACATACTACCCACCGTTCATTGTCATAATCATAGTTGAGGTCGTTCACATCTTCGCTAGATCCAATCCGCATCTTATCTAGTTTGTTTTGGAAAGAGGGAGAGAGAAAAAACAAAGAAAAAAAGAGAAAAAAATAAAAAAAAAGTTAGAGAACAAAAGAGGGATAGAAAAAAGAAAAAAAAATTGTGAGGAAAAAAAAGAGAAAAAAAGGGAAGAAAAAAACAAAATTCGGATCTTTCTAGACTCAATCTCGTAGTTGAATTCGGATTGGAATCTGTTTTGTGCACTATTCAGTAAAACATGCATAACTTCCTCATACGAAGTCCGTTTTGGCTCCGCGAGTACTCAAATGAAAGCTAGCGACGAGGCGCTTCTACATAGTTACAGCAGCTTGTTCAATATTTGGCACCTCAAAATCTGCTTCTAAATAGGTCTTTTTGCCCTCCGAAATTCACAAACACAACTTATTCCAGTTTTTCAGGCCAGTTTTAGAATTTTTTGACTCCTCATATCAACTCGGAATTGAGTGATTCCTTTTGCGTTTGAAAGCTTGAGTCAATACCATTCTTGAAAAATTATCAAAAAATTGGCACAAACTTTTCCAGAGGAAAGTTGGAGAGAAAGTTGTTGATATATCCTTCTTGGGTGTTGTTTCATATCATTATCTTTACTGCTATTGTGATCTTCACTTATATCTTGCTGTTGAGAGCTACTTCATATCCTTGATTGATGCTAGTTGTGCTACGCCGTGACCTCATTAGTGTTCTAGGCTCGCGTCTCTAGTTCGGTCTAGCCTAGGACCAGCACAGTACCGTCGTTGAACGTTTATTTAACATTACATCTTTGAATTGATTATTGCTAATCTTTTACTACCATATATAGCCAACCTAGCTCCACATATTTCTACACCGTGTATACATACGTTCCCCTGGCAATCGCTTTACTCAATCTTCAGAGCTATTTGACACCGCTGGTTGCCGATCACCACCTGCTGCATGGTAAGAACTTGTAAGATATTGAGATTTGCTATACTGTAAGCGTTTTACCACCACTTCCAAGTAGTTCATAGGAACACTTTTTTGGATTCTGTTTCTTGTTTCTACTAATTATGACAGGATCCAAAGTTAATTCATGGGCTTTGTCGATCGTGGGAGACGTCCCACCACCTTTGCAAATACCACAACCGTCACAAGAGGTGCACAAACATCCAAATGCACATGATCAGGTTAATGTATCTATACCACCATTTAATGGCCGTTTTAGACCTGCTTTATATATTGAATGGGAGTTCAACATGAAAAATATATTTGCTTCCCATAATTTTGATGAACATAAAAAGGTTAAGGTTGCGGTTGGTTCTTTCACTGGTTATGCTTTGGTTTGGTGGAGTGAATATTGTCGGTTACACCCTGATTATATACCTACTACTTGGGATGATTTGAAACTTGCCATGCGACATACTTTCGTTCCCGCTTATTATACTCGCGACATGATTAAGAAGTTGCAACATTTAAAACAAGGTAGTGACACTGTAACAAAATATTATGATGATTTACAAACTACCTTGTTGCATTCCTCTTTAGAAGAAAGTGAAGATGATTTTATGGATAGATTTTGGGGAGGATTAAACCGTGATATTCAAGAGATATTAATTCATGAAGAGTGTTATCCTATGGACCATTTGTTTCGTCTTGCTTGCAAAGCTGAACAGGAAATAAAACGATGTGTTGCCCACGAGGAGAACAAGCGCACGGTGCACATTCCAAGAGTTGATATGATTGTTCCTTCAACTACTAGGCATACTATGACAACCACATCCATTGTTGTGAGGACTACATCACCTCCACCATGTGACACATCGCCCCGAGAGTCGCTACATCATCTGAGTTGATCATAAGAGGTAATGACAAAGGTACTAATCTTACATCTCTACATGAGAATGATGAATGCCTTGTCAATTTGAATGCACCATCTGATGAGCTACCCACTACTTTGATCGTACCACCTATTTTAGAGGACTATGTTGATAATTTGACTTTGCCATGTGATCAAACAACTGAAATACCAACAATTTTGAGTGCACCCATTGAATTAACTGTTGATGCAAAAGAACCAATGTTTAATCATTTTGATATGACCTCTAATATTGGTGATGATTCTGTGTCCAATGACTTATTGCATGTTTGCTTATTTAAGGATGTTGTCGCATGTAAATTTGATGCAAGTAAGATTTATTCACCAATGTTGGGATGGTTTAATGATGAATATTGTCAATCTTTTGATATGAATAAGAGCTTCACTTATATGTGCAAACTGAGTTGCAATATTTTCATGCCTTCTACTTGTGATAATTTTTTGGCTTTAGATTTTATGAACTATGAAAGTTACTCATGTATACATGTGCCATATGTGCAAAAATCAAGGGAAGTAAAAATGGATGACATATACATATACAACATGTACACCTTGTCTCTTTTGTTAGCCACATTTCAGATTAAGCAATGATGAGGACATGACTACCTTGGATATGACCAAAAATATTGCATACATGCATATTTGTTAGGTGATTTCTAGTGGAAACTATTCAATAATCTATTTATGTTATCCAGAACAAAAATACTTCACACACTTTTGTGTTCTGTCTAATTGTAGGTGTATGGGACATTTGTACAATCCACATATGAAGATAAGGGAAAAGGAGAAGTTTAGGTTCTGTTCAAAAAGTTCTCACACATCACTTTTGGGCCAAGAGAACATAGAGTCCAAGTCTCTCACGTTCTGGATTCAGATTCAGACTGCACAGACATACCTGACTCAAAACGTCAACAACTTTTTTTCATACGAACTCCAAATTGGGTGATTCTTTTTTTGTTGGAAAGTAGATTTCGTGCTCTTTCCAACCCAATTGGAATCACCTTCAAATTCGTCTGAAGCATTGAGATATCGATGAAACAATCTGACGCTGCAGCAGAATCCGAGTCAAACAACAAGTCCAAAGGTGTTGCACCACCTCCACTTGGGCCCATGAGCCTTGTACGACCTAGGGTTAGTTTTAGGCTGTCTTGGGATGTCCTCCCACCTCCTTGGCCGCCACCCCTTGCTACTATATAAGTAGATCCATCTAGTAGCTTTTTCCTGGGGATTTGTTTAGTTAAAAGTTAGCCATTGCAACTTCGTGTACTTCGTTTGTGTCCAACGACCAGACAAAGACCGCTTACGAATCCCCACCATTATCAATACTTCATATATATTAGCAATATTCAGATTGCTTTATCATATTCTTGCTTGTTCTTGGATTGCTTGTAGGAGTAGACCTTCGTGGTCAGGCTGACCGTGCTTCCGGCATCATCAGTAACCTCAGGAGATTGGTTTAGCGATTGTTAAGGCGCAACTTCGTGCACGTTTGTAGTCGGATCGTTAAAGTCATCTCTACCAAATCGATAGTTATCATCTCATCGAAAGATCGGGACACCCTCGCCTCTATCAAACAACAAAACCTAGGCCATGGACCTGGTTGGCCCGGGACTGTCAGCCTTTCGATGAATAGTTGTCTCTCGATTCCTCTTATTTTGCTGACCATGTTGGGAACGACAAACGGTGGCACCGCGGCGAGAGCACCAAGGCAGAGGATGATGTCGAGACCTCGGACTGAACGAACCGGAGCAGGGGAAGACGCGGGCGGAGGGGAGTATGAGGGTTGAGTGGTTCGGGTGCAGGGTGGGCCGGTGGAGCTACTACCGCTGGACAATGTGTGGGAGTAGAGGGATGGCCTGACCAATGCCATAGGCTATGATGGCCAGCCACTGTATAGGAAGAGGACGAAAGATTGAACAAAATAAAGAAATACAAATGTATAGGTGGTTGGTCTCATATGTCTGTGTACAAGACCTGCTGGGTCCACCTGAGAAGGGGAATATGTTGGGAGGAAGAAGATTCAAAGCACGGCAGCTGAGTGAACTAGTTACATACATAAGCAAATAGCCACTAAAAAAGCAAACATGTTAAGGGGTTCTTAGAAATAATATTTCGGACAAAACAGATAATTACGACACATAGGCTAATGCATGAAACACTTGGATGATAAAGGTGCTTAAACAGATAAAGTACAACATCTAGACCTTCCTGGCACGCTTGATCATGACGCTGCAGCTGTCCGTGTACTCATCGGTTACGAGAAGCAGACACGCCCTCATGTCCAAAATCTGCCTCTACATGTCGTATCATGTGTATACGTCCTTGGTCGTGTAGGTTATGTAGGCTAGATTCAGAGGTACCTCCCACGTGTTCAGGTCCTTGGTATCGTTGTCTTCCTTCATGTTGGCATAGCAAGGGTCGATGATGGTCTCGGGAAGGTCAACCATGGAGTCCTTCTCCTGCCCGTTGCCGATGATCTTGTATTGCTTCTGGATGTCGACAAGCTTGTTGCACCAGATGGCCGAATCGGCGTGTTCTTCCTTCTCTCCACCGTAGCGAAGGTGCAGTCGGCGCTGCCGATGAAACGGGTGAATGCTCTAGAACCTCTAATGGCCCTACAACAGTGGTAGATGAGAACCTCGTCCCGCACGCATACCTGGGCGACGGCGATCTGCTGGTCCCTGTCAGGAGACGAATGGAGGGGCACAAGGTCTAGTCCTGCGACCTTGTGCTTTCTCATCCTGTAGGTACTGCTCGAACTCGGCGAGGCAGAGCTTCACCAAGTCTAGATCGTTGGTGTACATCACATTCAACTTGGTGCAGCCATGGGACTTAACGGCAAACTGAAAGGTGAACTCCTTGCCGAAGTCCATATCCAGCAGGCTCACCTCTCGGATCGCCATTGGAGTCTCTTCAAGTGAACGAGTGGATAGGCGGCGGTAGCAATACATTTTTAGCTCTTGGGGAACTGGATTCAACAGTAAACTGAGTGTGTACAGGCGACAACATTTACTAGTCTCCCTCGCCGGCTATGGATTCTCTGCCTTGTTGTGGCAAAGGCAGAGAGGAACAGTGCCTCTACCTTTCCCCTACTTTTTGTCATTGGATTGAGAACGGACAGCCCAGATCTGGCGCAACAGGACCACTAAAACAGTGATATGAAAAGTGCACGAGTGGGTAGGCGGCGGCAACAGTTTGTTTTTCAGCTCTTGGGGAACTGGATTCAATAGTAAACTGAGTGTGTATAGGCGACAACACCTACTACCCCTCCCTCGCCCGCTGCATGCCCGGCAGAACATGCACCCTCGGCGCATTCAAACGCCTCCATTAAGAAACCTATTCTGGCCACACGTTGGTTCACGAGTGGGTCTATATTGGTACTGTAATAACAAGTGTTAGTGGTCAGTTTACTTAAATTTAATTAGCTTTAATATAGGTTTATTCTTAAAACAAGCAATGCATTGGCTCATTCTATCAGTTCCACAGGATCAACATGCACAACAATTAGAATTATTATTCTCAGGACGCATGCGATCAACACATTTGTCGCACTTTCACACAGATAATACTACCAAGTTTGAACTGTTTGTTACGGTTGTTGTCCTCTGTATCATCATGCCATGATTCCCAGCTTGCAAGATTTAGAACCAGCAAATAAGATTCAAATAGTAAGTACAACAAAGATGCCTACACATCTCATTGATTCCCATCTTGCAAGATTCAGAACCAACAAATAAGATTCAAATACTAAGTACAACAAAGATGCCTACACATCTCATTGATTCCCAACTTGCAAGATCCAGAACCAACCCATTAGAGCCTTTTTCATAAAGTGAATATCAGGATTACATCCATCTTGGCTAGCCGTGTCATACAACCCAAGAACTTGGTGAATGCTCTTAACCATCACAACATCTGTAGTTGAGTATTCATGTTTGCACAACACAGATAATAAAGAGCATGATTACTATAATAGTGCCACTACTGGAAGTCAACCTGCTGCTCCACTCAATCATTCAATTCATGCCACTTTTTCTGCAGTTCACCTAAAATGAAACAAAGATTACATCATTCAGCTAGCAAGAAGCACTTTCTCTCATGAGCTCGCAGGTTCTTCTTTAGTAGTTGCACAAAAATTGAGCAACATTAAGGTTGGCTGTCCTGCTCATGTAAGGTGCAACTATAATTTGCTTATCCTTTTGTGCAGTTCCACTAAAACGAAGTGCCATTGTGGTGACATTGATGGCTCATCTCGCAAAGTCTAATAAAATGTTGCACGAGATTACCTGCGGAATTTGATGGAGATTTTGGGAACTCCAATCACCATTTTGTTCAGTTCCACCAAAATTGCGAGATGTTGCCCACGTGTCATTTTAGTTGAACTGCACAAGACACTCATTCCAAAAAAAAGTGTTTTGTGCAGTTCACCAAAAGGTCACAATAGCAACAAGGTGAAATGGATATCCCTAACTGCACAAAAAGATAGAAAGTAAACAGTTGTTGATCATTTAGAATATACAAAAAATACATGAAATGAAAAGAAGCATCTTAATTATGTTCATGGCAATCACGCAAGGATAGTAGAAATTTTAAAATGTTAGCAATGCTTCATGTTATCGGAAGCATTATGATCACAATGATATTCGTCAAATATGGGGTTACTTTAATGGTGGCATTGCTTGTTTACCAGATATAGTAAATCAACAACAACTAAAGAGTTGGTTTAAGGGCATGGGACCATGGGGACGCCAGGTCAATTAGCAGCGTAAAGAAGCAACTTACTTATCATACTGGGCGAAACAGCAGGAGTACCATTTGTAACATGGTTTAATTGCATCATATCACTGGAGGCATTAGGTTAACAATAACACTGGTTAGACATGTCCTTAAGGTAACAGTGTGATCACTTCATTTTACATGCACCCCTACATTAACAACAACAAAAAGTTGGTATAAGGACACGTGATAATGGATGCATCAGCACAATGTACCCACAAGGAGTCATAAAGTGGTGATGCCAACTTTGTTCATGCTCTGTGAGGGTAGCAAATCTAATCCTGGAGACCTTTTACTATGTGAGGACAGAAAATCTAATCCTGGAAACCTTTTACTATGTGAGGACAGCAAATCTAATCCTAAATACCTTTTACTATGTGAGGGCAACAAGTTTAATCCTAGAGACCTTTTACTATGTGAGGGCAGCAAATCTAATCCTGGAGACCTTTTACTATGTGAGGGCAGCAAATCTAATCCTGGACATACTCTGTTGACTTGTCCACCAGCCGCCACTCTCTGTCCTTTTTTCAACCAATAATAGATTTGTTCCTTATCCAGTTTGTAGCACGTTTTCCCATTATTTCACTTTTCAACCAAGAGACCGGTTGGGTATCCGATCTCTACTACTTTCCCCCTGTTATTTCCTCTTTGAATCAAGTCCTAGATTCATGCTACGAATTTTCCCCCTTTCTTCGCTGTTTGAACCAAGTCCTAGATTTGAATGCATGAAGTAGCTTTACCTCTAATAATATGAAACATTTAGGTGGATTTGGAAGAGCTGATGGAAGTAGAAAAAGATGCACATGCGGACACGTGAGGATCTGGGGCAGTAGAGCAAGGCCACTTTCGAAGAGCTTATACCTAAGGGTCGTCGAGATGTCAGCGGCGAAAGGTTGGATGTGCGCACAATACGGCATGGAGGAAGAAGGGTCGGAGGACCTCCCGAGCCGGCATTGTGTTGGAGAGAATGTCACGGGTAGAGGATCGGGCCTCGCCGACAGCTGTGGGTTTCCTCCCTCACCGGCGACGACCACGTGAACGATGCACCTTAGTCCTCTACACACACCGGCCGAAGGGATCTGG
Organism: Triticum aestivum; assembly: GCF_018294505.1. Classification (NCBI taxonomy): domain Eukaryota; kingdom Viridiplantae; phylum Streptophyta; class Magnoliopsida; order Poales; family Poaceae; genus Triticum; species Triticum aestivum. The sequence continues at coordinate 369,093,624 of NC_057812.1, read as the reverse complement.
CCGGATCTGTGACCAACTGTGAGCAGAGAGAAAATGTCGCTACTGCTGTCTTGTTTAGATGTGGAGAGGATGAGAGAATGAAGAGATCAACCCTAGTAAAGCAAGCGCTCAGGCCCCTGCGTACATATATAGTGGAGTGATTATATTTTCTCTCTCCAGAACAAGCTTCAATTTGTGTATGTTGCATTAAAGAAAAGAAACTCTCTATTTAAGGTGACTAACTGTACGACTCCTACTTACTAGTAGTAGTATTGTTCACTTGTGCTCCCCGGCCCTCCATTCATTGAACAACCCCACGGGTGAATAAACATACAGTACTAGTATTTATATAGAACGAACAAGCTCGAACTATTTTTGCATAGTTAAAAGTTGAGGGTGGGGCTTTTCCCGGGAAGTACGCGCGGCAGTTTTCGCGTAGGTGGTTTGACAGACAGGCAAGGATGGTGAGGGAGTAGCGGATTCAACTTACTTACTGCTGGAAAGGTCGGGCTGTGCAATTTGACAGCGTGTTACTGCTAGAAAGACTTGTGATATGACTACTCACTATAGTCATGAATTATTGGCGCTACGACCGGGGTGATGCCCCCTTCCGTTCCGCACTCTTTTCTGGTGCATGACACATCGACCCGGATGCTGGCTCTCCCACATGTGAGGAAAGTACGTAGTAAGAAGGAGCAAAGAATCATGCGGTATATATAGTGTATATACTAGTACTACTACTCACATCGGAGGAGTGCGAACCACGGCAGGCCAGTGAACCAACAATGTGAACCATTGCAGCCCAGTGAACCAGCAGTAGAAAACAATGTGGTGATATGGCCATAAAAAACAATGTGCTATGGTCCAGACTGTAGCATGTACAGTACTACTCCTCTTTGTTTGGATCCCTGAGTTGGAGCTAGTTTGGTTTGAAAGCCTCAAAGTATCCAAATAGGAGGGGTTAGTTTGAGCTAGTTTTCTCTAACCCAGTTAAAAAAACTAGCCCGGTGGAGAGGTTCTAATTGGGTTAGTTCTCCTCGGGCCCACTAAAAGAGAACTAAAAAATCTCCCCTGCCTGCACCAGATCGCTCCCCCCCCCCCGCACGACTCCTCTCCATTCCCCATCGGGCCGTCCGCCCAAGTGCCGCTCCGTCGCTCGCCCTCTCCCTCCTCCGGCTGCCATCTCCATCTAGCCTCCGTCGCCCTCCTTTGGCCGCCCTCTCCCTCAGGCCTCCGAAGCTCGCGCCGCTCCCCCTTCACCGGTCGTTTTTCTCCCTCTTCGTGCACGGCAGCGGCGCATCTACCAAGGAGGTTGCGAGAGGGGTGAGTTTGTTCGTTCCTTCTCTGTCTCACAGCCATATCATTGATTTTGCTCGCTCTAGCGCAAATTCTGATTTGGAAAAGTAGATCCTAATTAAACTTGGTATAGATTTGTGGTGCACGCATAGAATTGTTTGATGCTACTTGAGGAGGTAATAAATCTTTCTAGAGGCCCAAAGATTCAGTTCACCTTTCTAGGTATTTCAGTTTCAGGCTTGCATTATTTCTAGAGGTCCAAAGATTCAGTTCACCTTTCTAGGTATTTCAGTTTCAGGCTTGCATTATTTCTAGAGCCCCAAAGATTCGGTTCGTAGTCGTCGGCAAGCGGCCCTGCTACCCATGATGGTGTCGACCTCAACTCGCAAACGCCGGCATCGGAGGGGTTCCCCGGGCTTGTGCTCTATATAGCCTTCCTCTATAGATTTGTAAAGATGGTTTGTTTATGTCAATTGTGAGAGGGAGGAGGCCACACAAAAGCCTACCACACAAAATCCGGCTGGAAATAGGGTCCAAAGTAGTCAAATGATTGAGAAAGAGCATTTATTGTCAATCTAACCCTGCCATCCATACACCTCTTTGGTTAGAGTTAGTTCAGGGTTAGAATCTAACTCTAACCTCTAACTGAGTTAGTGTTCTCCTCGTCTCGGTTCATCGCCATCATACTTTCCCCATTCCTGTATTTTCAGTATCGTGTGAATCAAAGAGGCTCTTGGACTAGTTTAGGTCCGGTCATTTTTTATAAGTGTGTTATGTCCAAAATTTAATGAACGTTCTCCGGTTTCTACGAAAATAATCCGGTTTCATGTAGAAATTCATTTATTTATTTATTCTTCTGCGGGGGGTTTGCATGTAATTCGTGAGGTCTGAAATGTAAAGTACCCCGGCATATGCTCCGTGTCATGCATGCCATATGACCCAGATGTTCTATGTCCCACATGTCGGCAAAAGGGAGCACGTGGAAATAGCCTAGGAGTACATATAGCAGGATAAATGTGTGAAAAAATATGTACTATGAAGCGTAGCTGTGGCTTGAAAAGGAGACCTAAAGTGATGACATGATAGAGGCGGGGTGTCCCGATCTTTCGATGAGATGGTAACTATCGATTTGGTGGAGACGACTTTGACGATCCGACTACAAACGTGCACGACGTTGCGCCTTAGCAATCGCTAAACCAATCTCCAGAGGTTATTGACCACGCCGGTGCACGATCAACCTGACCACGAAGGTCTATTCCTGCAAGCAATCAAAGAACGAGCAAGAATATGATAAAAGCAATCTGAATATTGCAAATATGTATGAAGTATTGATAAAGGTGGGGATCCAAAAGCGGTCTTGGTCTGGTCGTTGGACACAAACGAAGTACACGAAGTTGCGTTGGCTAACTTTTAACTAAACAAATCCCAAGGAAAAGCTACTAGATGGATCTACTTATATAGGAGCAAGGGGTGGCGGCCAAGGAGGTGGGAGGACGTCCCAAGGCAGCCTAAAACTAAATCTAGGTCGTACAAGGCCAATGGGCCCAAGTGGAGGTGATGTAACACCTTTGGACTTGTAGTTTGACTCGGATTCTGCTGCAGCATCAGATTGTTTCGTCCACAACTCAACGCTCCGGACGAATTTGATGGTGATTCCAATTGGGTTGGAACATGCACGAAATCTAGTTTCTAACAAAAAAAGAATCACCCAATTCGGAGTCCGTATGAAAAACTTGTGTGCGTTTTGAGTCAGGTGTGTCTGTGCAGTTCGAATCTGAATCCAGAACGTGAGAGACTTGGACTCTATCTTCTCTTGGGCCAAAAGTGACGTGAGAGAACTTTTTGGACAGCAAATAAACATCTCTTTCTTCCTTATCTTCATATGTGGATTGTACAAATGTCCCATACACCTGCAATTAGACAAAACACAAAAGTGTGTGAAGTATTTTTGTTCTGGATAACATAAATAGATTATTGAATAGTTTGCATTAGAAATCACCTGACAAATATGCATATATGCAATATTTTTGGTCATATCCAAGGTAGTCATGTCCTCATCATCCTCCCCTTCTTGAAAATAAAGCCGTCCTCGGCGTTGCTTAATCTGAAATGTGGCTAACAAAAGAGACAAGGTGTACATGTTGTATATGTATATGTCATCCATTTTTACTTTCCTTGATTTTTGCATATATGACACATGAATAGATGAGTAACTTGCATAGTTCATAAAATCTAAAGCCAAAAAATTAGCACAAGAAGTAGAAGGCATGAAAATATTGCAACTCAGTTTGCACATATAAGTGAAGCTCTTATTCATTTCAAAAGATTGACAATGTTCATCATTAAACCATCCCAACATTGGTGAATAAACCTTACTTGCATCAAATTTACATGCTACAACATGCTTAAATAAGCAAACATGCAATAAGTCATTCAACACAGAATCATCACCAAGATTAGAGGTCATATCAAAATGATTAAACATTGGTTCTTTTGCATCAATAGTTAATTCAATGGGTGCACTCAAAATTGTTGGTATTTCAGTTGTTTGATCACATGGCAAAGTCAAATTATCAACGTAGTCCTCTAAAATAGGTGGTGTGATCAAAGTAGTGGGTAGCTCATCAGATGGTGCATTCAAATTGACAAGGCATTCATCATTCTCATGTAGAGATGGAAGATCAGTACCTTTGTCATTACCTCTTATGATCAACTCAGATGATGTAGCCACTCTCGGGGGCGATGTGTCACATGGTGAAGGTGATGTAGTCCTGACAACAACGGATGTGGTTGTCATAGTATGCCTAGTAGTTGAAGGAACAATCATATCAACTCTTGGAATGTGCACCGTGCGCTTGTTCTCCTCGTGGCCAACACGTCGTTTTATTTCCTGTTCAGCTTTGCAAGCAAGATGAAACAAATGGTCCATAGGATAACACTCTTCATGAATTAGTATCTCTTGAATATCACGGTTTAATCCTCCCCAAAATCTATCCATAAAATCATCTTCACTTTCTTCTAAAGAGGAATGCAACAAGGTAGTTTGTAAATCATCATAATATTTTGTTACAGTTTCACTACCTTGTTTTAAGTGTTGCAACTTCTTAATCATGTCACGAGTATAATAAGCAGGGACGAAAGTATGTCGCATGGCAAGTTTCAAATCATCCCAAGTAGTAGGTATATAATCAGGGTGTAACCGACAATATTCACTCCACCAAACCAAAGCATAACCAGTGAAAGAACCAACCGCAACCTTAACCTTTTTATGTTCATCGAAATTATGGGAAGCAAATATATTTTTTATGTCGAATTCCCATTCAATATATAAAGCAGGTTTAAAACGGCCATTAAATGGTGGTATAGATACATTAACCTGATCATGTGCATTTGGATGTTTGTGCACCTCTCGTGACGGTTGTGGTATTTGCAAAGGTGGTGGCACGTCTCCCGCGATCGACAAAGCCCATGAATTGACTCTGGATCCTGTCATGATTAGTAGAACAAGAAACAAAACCCAAAAATAATGTTCCTATAACTACTAGGATGTGGTGGTAAAACGCTCACAGTAAAGCAAATATCAATGTCTTACAAGTTCTTACCATGCAGCAGGCGGTGATCGGCAACCAACGGTGTCAAGTAACTCCGAATATTGAGTAAAGCGATTGCCAGGGGAGCATACGGATACACGGTGTAGAAATATGTGGAGCTGGGTTGGCTATATATGGTAGCAAAAGATTAGCAATAATTAATTCAAAGATGCAATGTTGAATAAACGCTCAACGACGGTACTGTGCTGGTCCTAGGCTAGACCGGACTAGAGACGCGAGCCTAGAACACTAATGAGGTCACGGCGTAGCACAACTAGCATCAATGAAGGATACTAAGTAGCTCTTGACAGCAAGATATAAGTGAAGATCACAACAACAGTGAAGATAATGAGGTGAAACAACAGCCAAGCAGGATATATCAACAACTTTGTCTCCAACTTTCCTCTGAAAAAGTTTGTGCCGATTTTTTTGTTTTTTTTTCTTCTCTCTTTTTTTTCCTCACACTTTTTTTTTCTTTCTCTCCTTTTTTTTCTCTGACTTTTTTTTCCTTTTTTTTCTCTCGTTTTTTTTCTCTCTTTTTTTCTCCCTCTTTCCAAAACAAACTAGATAAGATGCAGATTGGATCAAGTGAAGATGTGAACGATCTCAACTATTATTATGACAATGAATGGTGGGTAGCACGTGGTGGAAATTGATGGATGGGTGGTGGACAGCGGAAGAGATAATGATGCAGCGGTGGCGTGACTAATGTGAACAGAACTCGAAACTCTAAACGAACTAGACACTAAGACCAGCAACTCGACACGACGATGCAACCGATAATTCAACTATGCAAGCAATGAAAAGAAAATTGCAAAGGCTCAGACTGGCTTGGACCAAGGATGAATAGATCTAACTCTTTTTTGTGGCTTTTTCTTGGACAATAGGTAAGAAAATAAATCTAATCTAGGAAAACTGGAAATTCTCACCGAGCAACCTGAAAACTGATACCACTTGATAGAGGCGGGGTGTCCCGATCTTTCGATGAGATGGTAACTATCGATTTGGTGGAGACGACTTTGACGATCCGACTACAAACGTGCACGACGTTGCGCCTTAGCAATCGCTAAACCAATCTCCAGAGGTTATTGACCACGCCGGTGCACGATCAACCTGACCACGAAGGTCTATTCCTGCAAGCAATCAAAGAACGAGCAAGAATATGATAAAAGCAATCTGAATATTGCAAATATGTATGAAGTATTGATAAAGGTGGGGATCCGAAAGCGGTCTTGGTCTGGTCGTTGGACACAAACGAAGTACACGAAGTTGCGTTGGCTAACTTTTAACTAAACAAATCCCAAGGAAAAGCTACTAGATGGATCTACTTATATAGGAGCAAGGGGTGGCAGCCAAGGAGGTGGGAGGACGTCCCAAGGCAGCCTAAAACTAAATCTAGGTCGTACAAGGCCAATGGGCCCAAGTGGAGGTGATGTAACACCTTTGGACTTGTAGTTTGACTCGGATTCTGCTGCAGCATCAGATTGTTTCGTCCACAACTCAACGCTCCGGACGAATTTGATGGTGATTCCAATTGGGTTGGAAAGTGCACGAAATCTAGTTTCTAACAAAAAAAGAATCACCCAATTCGGAGTCCGTATGAAAAACTTGTGTGCGTTTTGAGTCAGGTGTGTCTGTGCAGTCCGAATCTGAATCCAGAACGTGAGAGACTTGGACTCTATCTTCTCTTGGGCCAAAAGTGACGTGAGAGAACTTTTTGGACAGCAAATAAACATCTCTTTCTTCCTTATCTTCATATGTGGATTGTACAAATGTCCCATACACCTGCAATTAGACAAAACACAAAAGTGTGTGAAGTATTTTTGTTCTGGATAACATAAATAGATTATTGAATAGTTTGCATTAGAAATCACCTGACAAATATGCATATATGCAATATTTTTGGTCATATCCAAGGTAGTCATGTCCTCATCATGACAGGTATAGGTTGCACGCATCCAACTAGTGGTACTATACATACAACTACTTTTTCCCTAAAAAACGATGTACGAGTGCTCAGTACTCCTATTCTACCAACACGAGTCCCATCTGACAACAGCGTCCATGCTACAACTAGCTCTTCTCCCTCGTTTCTCTCTTCTAATTCTAAACTCAGCCGACGCGCGGTGGGCGGGGTGGGGATTTGTCGATCGTCGGTTTTCTCAACTGCAGCCCCACCTCATAGTGAAAATGTTATGACTGGAATAAAAATGCCATATACTCCCTCTGTTCCTAAATATAAGTCTTTTTAGATATTTCAAATGGAATACAGCATCCGGATGTATGTAGACATATTTTAGAGTGTAGATTCACTCATTTTGCTCCGTATGTAGTCACTTGCTGGAATCTCTAGAAAGACTTATATTTGGGAACAGAGGGAGTACTATACTAATAAAACATTAAGGCCACGAGGCGATGCAGTGTTGGTTACAGGAGACAAGAAGAAAGATGCATCCATTGACGACATCCACCTCCTCGACTCAGGGCGCCGGCCCACTGAATGGCAGCTAAGTAGCAGCGGCTTTCGTGGCCAGGTCGACGTGCTTCTAAATAATGGCATCCAAAGATTCCAGGTGCTGGAAGAAGGCCAACATCTTTCTGTCCTCGCTAGCCTTGTAGTGGCCTATGTCGATGATTTCCTCGTATACGTGGATGTGCAGGTCAATGATTTCTTCCATGGTGAGGCGCTGTGTGACGAGCGCGGCCTCGAGGTGCACATTCCTCGTCGTGACCTCCAACACCTACAGGGCCAACAGGGCTTGAAAGAGTTCGTCACCATGGAGGACAATGAGGGTGGAAGGTAATGAGGAGCCTACGCGCGCGGGCTGGAGCAGTACGGCAAGGTCGTCCGCGCACTTCTTGACGGCAGTGAACTTGCGGATGGATTGGACCATCATGTCGTCCATGCGAGAGGCGAAGCCGGCGTTGGCGAGGGCTACAACATCGGCGGTCGCCATCACCGTCTAGAAACGCTGCACGGTGCAGGGCTGCAGGCCGGCGTCATAGATGATTTGGCACAGTCGTCTGCCGCTCGTGTCCATCGCCTCCATAGGTGCTTGTGGCGTCTGGTCACTTGGTCTTGGATTGGAGGGAGTAGTGTTGCGCAGGGACTAGGAGTAGATGGATTGGAGTGGTGGGGTGCCTTTATATGAGAGTCCAAACTCTGTTGAATTCACATCGTGATGGCTCTATTCTGCTTCTCCAATTAATTCCCTCTGCATGCCAATTGAGGATGCATCATTGACCGTTCAACGTCTCGGGAACCACTACCCTCTCCCTCCTTGGCATTCAAGCTGTATCAATGTAAATGCGGGTCAAGAAGGCACTAGTTACTACATTGTGCACCACGACAGCGTGGGGGTGCGACGCGAACGGCACAGGCTGTTGTACTTGTTCCACTTGTAGTAATGCTCAGTTTTGAATATACTTTATAAGTTTGGTTGTTGCGCCAATATATACAACACTCCCTCCATGTAGGTTGGGTCGCTAAAGTCAAAATTAGACACAAAACATGATGGTGAAGGACCAGTCTACCTCGGTCCCGGTTTATTGCTCCCTGTCATAATCCGTGCAAAATTTTGACCATAAATTTGACTAACAAAAGGATCATGCATGTCACCAAAATTCTATCACTGAAAACTATGTTCAAATACAAATTAAATTATATAATTTTTGTTGACATGCACTATCATTTTGTCAGTTAAATCTTTGGTAAAATTTAGCACAATTTACAAAAGGGACTAATAAACCAGGACCTAGGTAGTAGCACACCAGGTCGAAGACAGTGATACTACATATAATTAACACCTAATAAGAGAAAGGGATCACACATGCATTTACGACTGGAATAAAAGTGCCATACACAAATAAAACATTTAAGGCCACAAGGCGATGCAGTGCTCGTCATAGGAGGCAAGAAGAAAGATGCATCCATCGACGACGTCCTCCTCCTCGACTTAGGGCGCCGGACCACCGAACGGCGGCTAAGTAGAAGCGACTTTCGTGGCCAGGTCGACGTGCTTCTGAACAATGGTGTCCAAAGATTCCAACCGCTGGAAGAAGGCCAACGTCTTTCTGTCCTCGCTGGACTTGTAGTGGCCTATGTAGACGATTTCCTCATAGACGTGGATGTGCAGATCGACGGTTTCTTGCATGGCGAGGCGCTGCGCGGCGAGCACGGCCTCGAGGTGCACATTCTTCATCGCGACCTCCGGCAGGTGCAGGGCCACCAGTGCTTCAAAGAGTTCGTCACCTTGGAGGCCGATGAGGGTAGCAGACAACGAGGATCATGGGCACGCGTGCTGGAGTAGTATGGCAAGGTCGTTCACGCGCTTCTTGATGGCGGTGAACCTGCGGATGGAGTCAACCATCATCTCGCACATGCGAGAGGCGACGCCGGTGTCGACAAGGGCTATGACACCGGCAGTCGCCAGCACCATCTGGAAATGCTCTGCGGTGCAGGGCCACAGGTTGGCGTCTTGGACGACCTGGCATAGCCGACTGCTGCACGCGTCCATTGACGCCATGGGTGCTTGTGGCTTCTGGTCACTTGCTCTTGGTCTTGGATTGGAGTGGGCAGTGTTGCGCAGAGACTAGGAGTAGATGGATTGGAGTGGTGTGGCGCCTTTATATGACAGTCCAAACTGTGTTGCATTCACATGCTCCATTCTGGTTCTCCAATTACTTACTCCTACCTCGGCATGCTACTTGAATGCGGAGGCATCATTGACCGTTCAACGTTTTGGGAACCGCTACCCTCTGCGTCATTGCCATTCAAGCCGTATCAACGTAAATGCATGTCAAAAAGAGACTAGTCAGTAGTATAGTCAATATTGTCTACCGCGACCAAGGCGGAGAGGAAAATGAGAGAACTACGCATTTATTTACGGTGTAGATTCACTCATTTCGCTCCATATGTACTCCTTTAGGGTGTAGTCTAGTCACTTGTTAAAATCTCTAGAAAGGCAAATACTCCTTTCCAGTTTACAGGGCTATACTAACAACTAGTACTAAAATAGTGGGCTCACATAGCAATTTTGTCTCATGCAAGAGCCTGGCTATATGCGTGCTCCAAGGCTCCGCACCACGCCCCACCCCTACACAAAGACTGCCACGCGAGCATTCGCAGCTGCCATGTTTGGGTTGCACTTGGCTCTTCGCCTCTTCGAGAAGACGAACAATGATGTTACTACTACTTCTAAAGTATCGAATCCACTACTACATGTCCATCCACCGCGTGCGGGAGGGATAGCTTGTTGTAGTACAAGCAAAAGCATGTCCTCGTCTGCGAGCCACCGCGCGCATGGGCAAGGGAGAAGGCGTGCAGTAGTAAAATCAAGCTTCTCCTCATTGTACGAGTTGACCCGACACATCGTAGCACTGGCCCCACATGCTTGCCTCTAAACTTGGCTAAAAGACCCGCAGTGTACAATATATTTGCTGCAACCTCTAACATTTACCCCACCACAAATTAAAATATATATTCCTGTCTTGACCAGATGAGCGTGCAAACTACAATCACCAGGATGATAGGTAGGACCAAAAGATTATTTTAATAAAAAATGCTTCGAGACGGCCTCATAGCATGGATCCGACCCGAACAATTTTAAGCTTAGAGGCACGGTACACGCTAAAACTGCCACACGAGTGTCCAGGCTGCGCTTGGCTTTTCGCCTCTTCGGGAAGTCGAACAATGATGGTACTACTGCAGTGGAGTACTACAATATGCTTCTAGCCATATGACACCGAATGAACTGTTGCATGTCCACCGCGTGCCGGAGGGAGAGCGTGTCGAGAAAGCTTCTCCTAGTCCTGCTAGCCACCATGCTCATGGGCGAGGGAGGGACGCAGCTTCATTGACTTACTGCACCTGCCTTTGCATGTATGACAGGTGGGCCAATAGGTGGGTGGCCCACCTATCATACAGCCAAAGGCAAGTGCAGTTAAGGCAGCGGAGCTCAGCCCACGAGGGAGAGGGTGTTGTAATCAAACTTCTCGGTGTTGTACGAGTTGACACGACACATCAAAGCACTGCACTCGATATATTTCAATAATTTGCATTTACCGATGCATTAATTACAACGCATGCACGCATGTCGTGACTTTCCTTTTGATAGTTGCATGTGTTCATTTAATGCACCTTGAAGTAGTATGAATATGTGATGGTAAAGCTTTGTAATGCCCTGGCCCTAAAGCAAGAGATGGTTATGCACGAGGAGGGCGAGATCATGACGACGGAACAGGACCCGATGATGGAGCTCTCTATAGTCTCGATGGACCTCACCTTGCTCCACTGCCCCTTGTGCCTTCGTCCCTTGAAATCTCTAGTGTATGAGGTTTGAACACACCTCGTCCGTTCGGCTAATCGAGCAAGGTGCATGCTTCTTGATTGATGTGTTGTTCGATTCATTTGTGCGGTGCAAGGGAGGGCACATGTCCTGCGTGGACTGTTGCGTCGAGCGCCCCGGGAACCAGCGGCAGTGCCAGAAGTGCCAGTGCGGCGGTGGCTTCGACGTGCGGAACATGGTGGTGGACGTCGTCCTCTCCTCGGTGAGGGTAGAGTGCTCGCACGAAGGTTGTGGGCTCTACGTCACTTACCACAAGCTCACCGATCACCAGAGCGTGTGTCCGCTCGCGCCCTACAAATGCCCCATGCCCGTCTGCAGCTACGAAGGCCCGCCGCCGGCGCTCTCCCACCACATCAGCACCGTGCATCCCATGCCCGTGCACAGGATCCAGTACGGCAAGGTGCTCCAGCTGCAAGTGCGACTATTGGAGCCACGGCTCTTGCGCTTCGCAGAGGAGGACGGCCGCGCGTTTTTCTTGGTCGGCGGCATGCTCGACATCGATGCGCCTATCACCGTGTCGGTCATCCGCATCAAAACGGGGGCGTCCCCACTGCCGCACTACGTGGCCAACCTGTGGGCGAACGGACCACCATGGGAGCCCAAAGGCAGGAACGACGCCGCCAAGGTGGAAATGGAGGTGACAAGCAGCAAGGATCCCGGTGACGTCGCCGTGCAGGAGCTGATCTTCTTCACAGTTCCGCCCAAGCTGCTGGCGGGGGCTGGGTTGTCGAGGACGGTGTCCCTCCACATTCAGATTGACAAGCTCACCTCCTAAATGATTCTGCAGTGCCTTCTGTTTATCTTAGTAATATGCTAATATAGGGGTTAGCTCGATCTACTTTAGCTTAAGAGATGGTGGGTTTTGGTGGCGTTGCAACAATTACTTCGACATCAGATCAACAGTTAAAGTAATTTCCAACAGTTGAACGGATATTTTGTGTCTTTTGGATATAAAGATCCTTTGGGTAAGAAGTATAACAACTTATATGCTTGTTTGTTCAGGAAGTGTTGCATACTTGTGAGAGTTGATGCGACACATCAAAGTAGTACTACTACTATTAGTACTCCCTCCGATCCTAATTTCGCTGAGCATAAGTCGAGGCGCAAATACCAAGGAGGGCCTGGTTGTGTCTATACTTAGACAACTCACCCGATTGTGCACCAGGCAGACGAAGCTCGTGTCGTGTTGGTGTCGTGTGTAGCCCGCACATTAACCGAAACCTCGTGCCTCCAGCTTAGCCTCCGCGTTTTAAACTTCTCAATCTCAAGGACAAGGTTCAACATGAAACCTATGATAGAGCCAATCGGATGGTTGAGAACACTACAATTCGTAGCTACAAATGTGTGTGTGAGAGAGGATGAGTGTGTGTGTGCACCTCTTCTCTTCCTGTATAATGTAGTAAACTCAGAGTACAAGTGTATGTGGGTGCATCGACCTAGGAAGCTAGAGATGGTGCGTGCGAGAAGTCCCGAGAGATAGGTGTAATGCGTCTGAAAAAAAGACTAGTCTATAGCTCGCCACGAGGCTATTCCCATCGAATGCCCCAATAACTGTAAGATATGTATCCGACGGTGCCAGTTATTGCACGTACACATCAGTAGAAAAATAAGTACCATGGCATATGCTACACCACGGCCAAGAACACGTGACCACGTTACGCCATCCGGGAATAGTGTCGCACTTCAAAAGTAGAACCGTCAATAAATTTTGAGCTTGCGTTTCATCACATTCCAAATTATTACTACCACGCTATATTTAATTGCAAACCTGTTCACACCGATCACAACCTAAACGGTTTCCCACTTAGGAGCATATTAGTACTCGGTTATAAAAACTACTATGCCAAGATGACTGCACATTCCTCCTCAACTCCTCATCCACAAAAACAAACAAGTCATTCAGCATCCTTCCCTTGCGTCTGCCATGGCCAGCTTGAGTTCTGGGTCGAGAGATTACCACCAAGGAGAGGCGAGCATGGAAGTGGAAGCACGAGAGATGTCCCGCCTCGCCGTGATAGCAGCCAACATTTCCCGCCACATAGAAGTAGCAGCACAGAGGTCACGCCGCGCCGTCAATGCAGCAGGCTGGTTCGGCCGCGCCGCGGAAGCAGCAGAGATGTCCCGCCGCGCCGTAGCGGCCTAGGAAAATGTCTCGCGGGCAGGCGACGACTCATATAGGCGCATGCATGTGATCGTCCATAGCCAGATCGATCAGATCTCTGGCTGGGCGAGGTTGTAGGATGACATGAAAGCCTCATTTGAATAGGCTACCGACGTCATCCGACAACTAAGGGAGGGCAATGAGAGGCCCCGGGCCGAGCACGACCTGCTGTGGGCGAAGATCGTCCGAAGTGCAGAGTAGTAGGAGGAGACCAGTGCCTTTTGAAGAGGACCAGCGTCATCGTCAAGAAAATTATGGACGAGAATGACATGCTCCGCATCGAGCGCCAAAGGCTGGTGGAGGTATCCGTGGATGCTCTTAAGCAGCGTCTTGAGGACACGACAGAGCTGATCGCCACTCGCCGTAGAGACTAGTTCCCGCGGCCTGCAGCAACGCATCAAGAAGTTAGAGATCAGTGAGCCAGATCGTTGTCTTCCTTCTTCTTTTGCCCTTGTGTATTTCGCACGTAGCCGCGTGTGGCTTTTTTAATTATCTTCCTAATTATGTAAGACAATTATTATCCACTGTCGTCGTCCTTATATATTCATCAGTCTTGCTATAAGTCAGTAGATGCTACATAGGTCCGGCGGATCTTACATCAAGATCCATGCAAAATTTTCTTTTCAGATTTTCTTTTCTCTCTCTTAAATCTCAGTCGAGTGAGACATAGCCACGCCATTAAACAGAGGCTCGGGCGCCATTAATGGAGACCTTGGGAGAGAGGTGGGCGGCAGATGGAGGTCAAATGGCTCTCCTCCTGATACTTACGCGCAGGGGACTAATCGCACGCCTCCCGTACTCAAATAGCTACCCTGCACGGCGCCTCCTAGCTAATAAAATAGGGGACGCGTGGGGTCACGTAAATGGTAAGTAGAACGCCCATGGTTTCAATAATACTTGTGTTTCCGATTGTAACGTGACAACACTTGTTCCAAAATGACTTTGTTGATTGTTAATGTGTGCGCCTTCGCAAATCGGATAGCAAAATTACCACAGCATGTTGGTGCCATGTCATGACACCAAGCCAAGTTTCATGATTTTCATGGGCATTTTGGATTTACAAGAATTAAAAAAACCAAGTTTCTAAATGTTTCTGGCCGAGCCACGACGCCCAGATGTTTGAATTTCATTCCCATTTCTTGCATGGGACCTAGAAATTTACTCGAAGACACACATGTGGTTTTTCAACCAACTATGGTGCACTAGAGCATGTGCTTGTATTTCAAATTTGAATTATGCACACACAGGTGACATGTTCCCTCTCACAACCACGAGCCTTCTTGAGAGAAGCTTCGGTTTGCAAGAAGCTTATACCAAAAATTGTTCCTATTCGGCCAATTTTTTTACCACAGCATGGTAGTACCATGACATGACACCATGCCAAGTTTCATGATTTTTAGGCGTGTTTTGGATTTACAAGAATTTTAAAACCAAGTTTCTCAATATTCTCGACCGAGCCACGATGCCCAGATGTTTGAATTTCATTCCCATTTCTTGCATGGGACCTAGAAATTCACCCGAGGACAGACATGTGATTTTTCAACCAACTTTCGTGCACGGGAGCATGTGCTTGTCATTCAAATTTGAATTATGCACATTAAATGACCAGAAACTCAATTAATGTATAAAAAGGCCAAACGAACCCAAAATAATTCCAAAATTTAAAAGGGCCCTCATGTAGTTATATGTTGCCTCTGTAAAGAAACTCAAGGGGGCAGCATATATCGTTTCACACTCAAAGGTGACACATTCCCTCTCAGAATCACAAGCCTTCTTGAGAGAAGCTCCGGTTTGCAAGAAGCTTATACCAAAACTTGTTCCAATTCGGCCCAATTTTTTACCACAACATATTAGTGTCATGACATGACACCATGCCAAGTTTCATGATTTCCAGGCGAGTTTTGGATTTATAGGAATTAAAAAACCAAGTTTCTCGATGTTCTCGGCCGAGTCACGACACCCAGATGCTTGAATTTCATTCCCATTTCTTGCATGGGACCTAGAAATTCACCCAAGGACACACATGTGATTTTTCAACCAACTTTGGTGCGCCGGAGCATGTGCTTGCAGTTCAAATTTGAATTATGCACATTAAATCTCCAAAAACTCAATTAATGTATAAAAAAGGACAAACGAACCTAGAATAATTCCAAAATTTAACAGGGCACTCATATAGTTCTATGTTGCCTCTGTAAAGAAAATTAGGGGGGAGGCAGTGTATATTGTTTCGCACTCAAAGGTGACACGTTCCCTCTTAGAACCACGAGCCTTCTTGAGAGAAGCTCCGGTTTGCAAGAAGCTTATACCAAAACTTGTTCCAATTCGGACCAATTTTTTACCACAACATGTTAGTGCCATGACATGACACCATGCCAAGTTTCATGATTTCCAGGTGAGTTTTGGATTTACAAGAATTTAAAAAACCAAGTTTCTCGATGTTCTCGGCCGAGTCACGACGCCTAGATGTTTGAATTTCATTGCCATTTCTTGCATGGGACCTAGAAATTCACCCAAGGACACACATGTGATTTTTCAACCAACTTTGGTGCACCGGAGCATGTGGTTGCAGTTCAAATTTGAAATATGCACATCAAATGTCCAGAAACTCAATTAATGTATAAAGACGGCCAAATGAAACCGGAGTAATTCCAAAATTTAACAAGGCACTCATATAGTTCTATGTTTCCTCTGTAAGGAAAATTAGGGGGAGGCAGTGTATATCGTTTCGCACATAAAGGTGACACGTTCCCTCTCGAAACCACGAGGCTTGTTGAGAGAATCTCCGATTTTGCGAGAAGCTTATACCAAAACTTGTCCCAATTCAGCCAAACAGGGTTTAGATTATCCTGAGCATCTCGCTACCTAGACCAATGTACTCTGATTTGAATTCAACATAAAATCGATACAAATATTTGAATAGGAGATCGTATGGTACATGTAGTTCATAGTGAAATATGATTACTGCTATATGCATGTTTTTTGTTATCAAGATAATATTTAAATGATGGTATAACTTGACAACAATCGTATTCAAATAAGGAAGATTGATTCAAATTTATTACATATGGTAGATGACAATATATATGTTCATAGGCTGGAGTAAAATGTTCATATATGATGGAAGGTCAAGATGTTGGACTACATCCATTATAAACCGCAAGGTCACCTAACGATATATTAGAAATCAACATAACGTGGATTCAAAATTGTAATTTGAGATCCTGGCATTTGTAATCATATAAAAAGGGACATGAATCTTTCTTTTGGTGGGAATTGATTTGTTTCTTGTTGTTGTTCAGGGAAGTGCGAATCAATTTGGCACTATACAGGGTAATCTTGTTCTCCCGATTTTTTTACGTTTTTCTTGTAGTTTTTTCGATGGCATTTATACCAATATAGTTAAAGGGGACATGACTCTCTTGTGTCTTTTATGAATTGTTTTTTTGTACACATTAAGTTTGTTCTACTTAACATGGAATCCGTGCCTTGTTATCCCGAAATTTTCAAGCTCGAGTATCTTTTGTCTCATCTGCTTTGAAACTCCTACCTCTTCAACCCGCGCCGCGCCTTGTTATCCCGAAATTTTGACGCACGCGAAAACTCCCTCCTCATCCGAAATCGGTCCCGCAGCCCAGACACGCGAAATCTCCCTTCTACCCCTCAGCCAGAAATGGCGGCTCGATGTCGCGTGGTCAAAACCGGTGGGGGTACGCTGGTAACTTACCCTACATTTCGGACAAGCGCATCCCTAAGCCTTGGCTCCCCTACGTTCCCCTTTGTCCCCCCCCCATTCGTACACTGAGGCCACCAAAACACACGAAACCCCACGCTCCTCCGTCGGCCTCCCGACCACGGCCCAGTCGGAGACTCTTCCCCGACGACGTCGTCCACCGCAATACCGCGTCGTTCCTCACCTACCGCACTGGATGAGGATCCGTCGTCGATCTTGTCGTCCTGCCGGATCAGCCACCTCGTCCTCCACCTCAAAGGAGTTGCCCCAATGTTCGCCTTGTATATCGCGCCACCTCCATCCCCACATCACCGTCTTGACCTGCCCCACCGGAACCGCATCACCCGCACCAATTGCTCCGATGAAGCCGAGGCCAACTCAGTGCCACCAAGGAGGTTCTGCACTCACTGCTATATTTTATATTTTATTCGATCTCACGGGGCTGCCGGTGCTCGATATCGAGCAGCCATGGCAGGTCTCCATCGACGGCACCGTCGATGGCCACTTCATCCATGGCGTTTGAGGAAGTCCTAGATTAGGGGGTCCTCGGACAGCTGGACTATATACTTTCGCCAGACTGTTGGACTATGAAGATATAAGATTGAAGGCTTCGTCCCGTGTCCGGGTGGGACTCTCCTTTGCGTTGAAGGCAAGCTTGGCAATTCGGAAATGTAGATCTCCTTCTCTATAACCGACTCTGTGTAACCCTAGCCCCCTCCGGTGTCTATATAAACCGGAGGGTTTAGTCCGTAGGACAACAACAATCATAATCATAGGCTACCTTCTAGGGTTTAGCCTTTATGATCTCGTGGTAAATCAACTCTTGTAATACTCATATCATCAAGATCAATCAAGTAGGAAGTAGGGTATTACCTCCATCGAGAGGGCCCGAACCTGGGTAAACATTATGTCCCCCGCCTCTTGTTACCATCAGCCTTAGACGCACAGTTCGGGACCCCCTACCCGAGATCCGCCGGTTTTGACACCGACATTGGTGCTTTCATTGAGAGTTCCACTGTGCCGTCATGATAAAGGCTTGATGTCTCCTTCGATCGTCGGCAACGATGCGATCTAGGATGAGGTTTTTCTCCCCGGACAGATCTTCGTATTCGGCGGCTTCGTACTGCGGGCCAACTCGCTTGGCCATCTAGAGTAGATCGATAGCTATGCCCCTGGCCATCAGGTCAGATTTGGAAGCTTGAACTACACTACCGATATCCGTGGAGACTTCATCTTCGACGGATTCAAGCTCATGCCAGGCGCGCCACACAGTCACGACGAGCATGACTTAGCTCTGCCATCGGACGGTGTTCCGGAGATCGCACCTGCGGTTACTCCAGCCCTCAAATCCGGAGCAGATCGTGCCATCCGAGGACGGGTGGATGGACCCCGCCACGGAGGCCGCACACTCAGCGGCGATAGAGACGAATAGTGACTTCACCTCCTATGAGACCTATGTTACCGGACCCTTGGCTTCGTGCTCGGCCACAGGCTCCGATCCGCCTGCATCCGTGCCTATCCAATCTGATTGGGCACCGATCATGGAGTTTACCTCCGCGGATATTTTTCATCACTCGCCCTTGGGCGGTGTGCTAGATTCATTGAGGTCTCTCTCCTTGTCAGGAGACCCTTGGTCGTACTATGTCCGGCTTGAGTGGGAAGCGGACGACAAAGAAATTCATTCCCCACCCTCCACCCACTTAATAGCCACTGTCCACGACTTAACCGACATGCTTGATTTCGGCTCCGAAGACATCGACGGTATGGATGACGATGCAGGAGAAGAACAGGAACCACCGCCCACAAGACGCTGGATAGCCACCTCATCATATGATATATATACATATATATATATATATATATGGTGGACACCCCCAAAGAAAGCGATGGCAATAAGGCAACAGAGGATAATCCCCTCGAGAAGCAATCTAAGCATCGGTGTCATCAGCGCCGCTCTAAGCCCCGCCATAGCAAAAGTAGTGATACCGGCACAAGAGACAATAACACTGCGGATAGTGCCGAAGACAAAGACAATCCCCTCCAGCCAGGCTTCGAGTGGGAGTATGGGCAAGCCAGCCCTAAGGAACAGGCGACAGACGGAGAATCAGAGGATGACAATTACATGCCCCTCTCCGAAGATGAGGTGAGCCTCGGCGACGAAGAATTCATCGTGCCTGAGGATCCCGTCGAGCAGGAGCGCTTCAAGCACCGGCTTATAGCCAAAGCAAAAAGCCTGAAGAAAAAGCAGCAACAGCTTCAAGCTAATCAAGATCTACTAGCAGATAGATGGACCGAGGTCCTGGCAGCCGAGGAATATGAACTCGAACGCCCAACCAAAAGTTACCCAAAGCGCAGGTTGCTGCCCCAACTCAAGGAGGAAGCATTAAAGCCTACACTACCAGCGTATGATGCGACTGACCGCCCACCTCCTGGCCGAGACAAAGCAGCGCATCATCTCGAAGTCCAGCCCGCACCCCGTCACCAGTCAAACAAAAACACAAAGGACCGGGGCTACACGCAGGACCTGTGAGGCGTATTGGAAAACAAAGCAGGACATACAAGATCGATCTACGGATCATGGGGGCATGCCCCAACGCGTGACGGAGACCCTCACGCCGAATATACTAAAAGCAAATCCGGCCGGGCCGAATACAGCAGACAAGACTTATTTGAACTACGTCGCGATATAGCCCAGCATAGAGGCGCCGCACACCCCCTATGCTTCACTGATGAAGTAATGGACCATGAATTCCCAGAAGGGTTTAAACCCGTGAACATTGAATCATATGATGGTACTACAGACTCCACGGTATGGATAGAGGATTTCTTCCTCCACATCACATGGCCCGCGGGGATGATCTACACGCCATCAAGTATCTCCCACTAAAACTCAAAGGGTCGGCTCGACATTGGCTGAATAGCTTGCTGGCAAACTCCATCGAAAGTTGGGAGAACCTGGCAGATGCATTCCTAGACAACTTCCAGGGCACTTATGTGCGACCACCGGATGCTGATGATTTAAGTCACATAACCCAACAGCTCGGAGAGTCAGCCAGGAAATTCTGGATTCGGTTCCTAACTAAAAAGAACCAAATTGTCGACTGTTCGGGTGACGAGTGGCTTGCTCGACATCTCGACCAAGAGAAGCCAAAATCCATGGAAGCCCTCACGACACTCATGACCCGCTTTTACGCGGGGGAGGATAGTTGGTTGGCCCATAGCAACAACACAGCAAGCAATCCTGGCACATCAGAGGCCAGAGATAGCAACGACGAACCCCGATGCAACAAACACAAGCGTCACAGAAATGGTGGTAACGCCAAAGACACGACAGTCCATGCCGGATTTAGTGGCTCTAAGTCTGGTCAGTGGAAAGGGCCATTCAAAAATGACAATTCGGGCCCGTCCAGTCTGGACCGCATACTCGACCGTCCATGCCAAATTCATGGCACCCTAGGAACACCAGCCAATCATACCAACAGAGAATGATGGGTCTTCAAACAAGCCGCAGGTGCCAAAAACAAGGAGAAGGGGTCTCAAAGCAATGATGGCGACGAGGAGCCCAGATCACCGAATACAGGAGGACAAAAGAAATTTCCCCAGCAAATCCAAATGGTGAACGTGGCAAACGCCATCCACACTCCCAACCCGGACCGGATGGGCACCCTTAGGGATGTCGACTTAACGGAACCAGATGCCCCACAATATAAACTAGGGCCGATTACCTTCAACCACAGGGATCGTCCGGTTAATACTAATCAGGCAATTCAGCCGCACTAGTCCTTGACCCAATAATTGACGGGTTCCACCTCACACGAGTCCTTATGGACGGAGGCAGCAGTCTAAACCTGCTTTAACGGGACACAACGCGCAAGATGGGCATCGATCATTCATTGATCAAGCCCACTAAAGCCACCTTTAAAGGTATTATACCAGGTGTGGAGGCCAGCTGTACAGGCTCCATCGCCCTTGAGGTAGTCTTCGGATCACCGGGAAATTACCCGTGCCGAAGAGTTAATCGTCCCCTTTCGCAGTGATTATCAGGCACTGCTCGGACAAACCGCGTTCGCTCGATTCAATGTGGTGCCACATTATGCCTACCGTAAGCTCAAGATGCCTGGTCCGTGCGGTGTCATCGCGGTTAATGGCAAGGTCGAACTCCCCCTCGGTACCAAAGAGTATATCGCTGCTTTATACGCAGAAGCAAGGAATGGCACCTTTCTATCAGACCTCGAGTCGACGGCCAAGCTCCCAGACACTGCCAAAGGACTCTGAACTACTTCGCGGCAGGATAGCCCGGCTCATCCAGAGCTCAATTAAACACTTCGGCGAAAGCCAGGACAGGCCACATACTGCGGCTCAACCGCTCTGTGGCACACAAACAGTTCTTTCATTTTCTTTATAGGTTCATTTTTTGCCTAGGCCAGGACCGGCGATATGGAAACAGCCCGAACGAGCAAGGGAACCTTTAGATACTCCCCTCAATGACCATCCGACTGCACTCCGGATCCGCACACATCTTCTTCCCGCCTGGTCTCAGTATGTTCCGCAGTCACTTTCTCTTTTATTACGTCACATGTACTCATATGCATCGACGTATTATTCAAATACAACATGTGGATTTATATGACGCTTATCTGCCGTTATCTCTTATTGAAACTCTTTTGTCAAATGGCATCCGTACACCGCGATATGCCTTAATATGCCAGGGGCTTCGTTTTACCCATAATACGACAATAAAGTTCGAACACCTTCATGGTAGTTCGGCACCCCGAACTTATAGCATTATATGCATCAGTTCCAAATCATGTCTTGGGTCAAATGTTGGGTTTGCCCAGCTCCCGTGTTTTGCTGCCTTACGTTTCACTATATCGGCTAAGGCGGCACAGGGAGAACTACTGTGGTTGTGTCCTAGTTCTTTCGGACGAGCACCTCAGTAGAGAAAGCTGAAAACTGACTGTCATGATACGGTGAGAGCTGGTCAGCTGTTCGAGAGGTTGTAAAATCTTTAAGGATCCATTCCGCATAACGCCATAACCAATGCAGCGTGCGATGGATCGGCTTTTCTTCTGATCAGGTGCTTATAAAGCCCCTCGTGCGGTCTTCCAAACACCAGGGGCTGCGCCTACCTTCCTTTTCTAAAGCTCCGATGGCTAAGTGAGAGTGATAAAGCCCTATAGTCCGATTGCCTGGTTCGTCGTGCTGAACACCTCCTTCGAAGGACCCAAAACTGGGATAAAGAGTGATCAGATTTATCCCGAACACCCCTGTACTTCCTACGTGGGGGCAGAAGGCGACGACTGGCCAACTCTCAGCATTAATATATGAAACGGCCGCATAGGAGGATAAACTTTCATATAATAGGCAATAAATAATAGAAATGACCTTGTTCAACATTACAAAGGACAACATGATTGTATTCATGGAAATATAATGTCCTTGGTGCATTGCACCGCTGCAAGGCAGGATCCTTTCAGGACACTTTCATAATATAACTCAGGCTTGCGGTGCTCCTTTCCCTCCGGCGGTCCCTTGGTCACTAGCTTTTCAGCATCCATCTTCCCCCAGTGCACCTTTGCACGGGCGAAGGCCATTCGCGCACCCTCTAAACAGACCGACCGCTTGACGACATCCAGTCGAGGGGAGGCACTCGCAAGCCGCTTCACGAGCCCGAGGTAGCTGCCTGGAATTGGCTCAACGGGCCATAGCCGGATAATCAAATCCTTCATGGCTAGCTCGTCCGCCTTCTATAGTTTGATCAACTGTTTCAGTTGATCGGCAAAAGGCACCGGACAATTCGGTGCCAGATATTGTGACCAGAAGAGCTTATCCGCAGTGTTCCTTTCTTCGGCTCGGTAGAATTGTGCGGCATCAGATATGCTGCATGGCAGCTCTGCAAATACCCCTGGAGAAATCCGAACTCAAGATTAGAAACATGATTTTCTCCCCAAATACTTGCCTTACATGGAACAAGCCTTACCCGCCGCAATCTTCCTTGCCTCTTGGATCTCCTGCAGGGCACCTCGGGTTTCCCCCTAAGCATCGCATGCAGCCTGATGAGCCTTGGTCAGTTCGGATTCTTTCTCTGTTAGACTCTGCTCCAAGGCCTCACATCTTTTCACCACCTCTTGAAGCTCCTGCTCAGCTTCAATAATCCTAGCCTCGTGCTTCTCACGAAGAGCCCGCTCTGCGGCTGCCTTTCTCTCGGCCTCGGCAATAGCCTTCTTAAGAGCCTCGACTTCGGTCATCACCCATGGCCCAAATCACAAAACATATTTTAAATTCGTTCGCATTGAACATGAGCAAGGTTTGTGCATACCTTGTCTATCCTCCAACTGCCTTTTCAACTGGTCTAATTCTTCTGTAGCCCGCTCCAGACTTTGATTTAGTCCGGAGACCTTAGCGTATGAGAGCCGGCAGTCGCTACAGATGCCTGTTTATAAAAGAAGAGAGGTAAATGTCATCAAGTGAGTCTCCTACGAACGTAGATTTGATCCTCTATCCGGTTCTTTCTCTCACCAAACAGTGTATCAGGGGATACTATCTATACTGTGACACTCTTCGAAACCTCATAAAACATACCTCAAAGCCTCTTATAAGGCTAATACAGGCTTCATTCAGTCCACTCTCCGCAGACTGAATCTTCTCAATCACCCCACCCATAAGGGCACGGTGTTTATCGACGATGGAGGCGCTTTTCAGTGCCGCCAATAAAGTATCCAGCACCTCTAGTTGGATAGAGGTTGTCGGTGGAACAGGTACACCCCCTCTAGCCAAGGGAGGCAGCTTGCCTGATTCTGGAACCATATTGGTCTCTAGAATTGCGTCCGGCTGGGGGCCCAATTCAAGATGGCTCCCGCCGACGACGCCCATGGGAGCCTTCTCTCCCATGTGTCCGGCCCCTGAAGTTTGACCTCCTAGCGCCACCTTTGCAATCTTTTCCCCCCTCCTTGGCCTTGGTCCTCCTGGGACAAAGCCTCGGTGTCATTCACATGTTTGGGGGAAGGGGCCTTCGGGGGTGTCCCGCTCTCCATAGCGTCCGAGCCTAGCAAATCCTCTGACGAGGATTGCTCCGCGCGGGACCTTGCCGGACTACAAAAAGTATGGCCCAGATTAAAATATTATTCCATGATGAGTCTGGACACGTAAACGTGTTTGGATTTTATGTACTCACGAGTTCACCAGGGGCTGAGCCCTGGGATCCCACTCCGGGCTGCTATCAGTGGCGGTGGACTCCTCTGGAAGAGGAGTTTTTCCCTTCTTAGGCGACTCGGCCTCCAACGATGTGAGGTTGTCCTTTTCTTTCTTCCCCCCGTTGGGGATTCGTCTTCCTCCTCCTCCTTGTCCTCTTCGGAGGAAGAACGGGCATTGGAGTCTTTGGATATCGTGTCCGAGGCGCCACGATGACAGAGGCCTCCCCTGGTCTTCTTGGCCTCTCTCTCGGCCTTCTTCTTCGGCGCCTTGTAGGGCGTCGGGACCAGCATCTTCGTTAGAAGTGGGCTGGCCGGTTCTTCTGGTAGCGGGGCCGGACAGTAGATCCGCCCTGCCTTCTTCGTCCAGCCCTAGGAGAGTTGTGGAAAACACATTAAGCGTTTCCCTTGGGTTATGCGAATAAAACTTATAATGGCTTACCGAACTTGCGGGGCGGGACAGGTGGTACCCGCGGTCCTCGGCTGAGTCCGGCCATGATTTGCCGGACTTAAAAAGCACCTTCCAGATGTCTTTGTGTGAGGAGCCAAAGAGCTCTTGCAGGGTCTGGTGCTTGGCCGGGTCGAATTCCCATAAATTGCAAGCCCGGTGTTGACAAGGAAGGATCCGGCGAACTAACATCACCTGGACTACATTGACATGTTTGATATTCTTGTCTTCCATATTCTTGACGCGCGTCTGGGGGGCTAACAGCTCGTCGGACGAAGACCAACCCAGGCCCTTCTTGGGCCAGGACGTAAGCCGCAGGGGGGCTCTGGATCAGAATTCAGGAGCAGTGGCCCATTTCGTGCCACGCGACTCAGTGATGTAAAACCACTGCTGCTGCCACACTTTGACGGAATCATTGAAAGTACCTATTGGCCATGTGACGTTGGGCATCTTGCTCACCATGGCGCCTCCGCACTCGGTGTGCTCACCACCCACTACCTTGGGCTTCACATTAAAGATCTTCAGCCACAAGCCGAAGTGTGGGAGATGCACAAAAGGCCTCGCACACGACGATGAACGTCGAGATGTTGAGGAAGGAATTGGGGGATAGATCATGAAAATCGATCCCATAGTAATACATGATGCCGTGAACGAATGGATGGAGGGGAAACCCCAGCCCGTGGACAGAATGAGGGAGGAAAACAACCCTCTCATGGGGTTCCGGAGTAGGGACGATCTGTCCTGCCGTCGAAAGATGGTGGCTGATTTTCTGGGCCAGGTACCCGGCCTCCCGAAGCTTTTTGATATCCTTCTCCTCGACGGTAGAGGCCATCCATTTGCCTCCTGCTCCGGATCTAGACATTTTCGGAAGGCCTTTGTGGCCGGAGGGGATGAACGCTTGGGCATTGGGGCTCGAGCGGAGGGGAATGAATAAGCAGAAGAAGAAGGCATGGGTGAAAAAGGGGAGTCCTTATCTCCTCATAAAGGCGGCAGGGATCTAGCGCCTCCCCACATGCTCGGTAAACTCGCTTATTTCCCAAGCGTCGCGCTAAAGACGCGGTTGGATTACCCATACCCGTATTGATGAGAATCCTGTGATAGGGGGACACAATCTCTGCTTCGATAAGACATGCCCATAAAACCGCCTCGCGACATGCGCAGTAGCTGGTTAGGGAGAACGGTTTGAATAAAGACCGGATCGTGGTGTGGTGTCTCGTTAGGAAAAGTTGTCAGCGGATTATATTTGTGGAATATTGTACTCTCTGCGGTTGTGTCAGGACCCCAATACTAAGTCACATCGATCTAGCCGGTAACACGTCATATCACTTTGCGGCCTCACGCACGGTATTCCCATGGATGTCGCCTTACCATGGCCAGGGACCGTTTGCGCCTTTTGGCTCACGTATATGATAGTGTCGCTAGCATCCATATGACAGGGAACCCAGGCCGACATGGCTAGTCGTGAACCCAAAACGGCACTAACCTATGGGGACAGGCATACATGAATCACATCGAGCATGTCGGTCAGCAGCGTGTGAATCCGGGTTGTAGCACTGGGCTAACAGGACTCCGGGAACCCGGGCTGTAGCAGGCTAGGCAGGACTCCGAATGTCACCGCGTGACATTTCCCCGAAGGAGCAGACATAGGAACGAAGTGAAACACATGCCGGCTAGTCAAGTGTCCTGACCAGTAGTGCTGGGTTAACAGGACTCCGGTGAACCAGGCTGTAGCGGACTACTATGGCTCATGGAAGCACTAGACTACATTTCCCCATAAGAGAGGCTGCCAAGGATAAACAACTAGATTGTCGGATCCCACACATACCAAGCATTTCAATCATACACACAATATGCTCGATATGTGTAAATACAACATGGCATCACAACATAACTCTACAACTCAAGTATTATTCATTAGGCTCCGAGGAGCGAGAAATACAAACATGGGTCTCATGACCCAACATTCAGAGCATACAAACCAAAGCACATGCGGAAGCTTAACATGTCTGAGTACAGACATCTATAAATGAAAAAGGCTGAGAAGCCTGACTATCTACCAGATCCTGCCGAGGGCACAAGATCGAAGCTGAGGTATCAGGCTAAACGTTGAAGTCCATGCGGAACTACTAGCGAGACTGAAATCTCTCTACAAAACATAAATTAAGCAAACGTGAGTACAAAGGTACTCAGCAAGACTTACATCAGAACTAGCTACATATGCATCGGTATCAACAAGGGGGGGTGGTGGAGTTTAACTGCAACAAGCCAACTTTGACTTAGTAGCTAACCTGAACTACGACTGCAAGCAACTCTTTTGAGGTGGCGCACACGAGTCCACATATTCACCATTCAATACACCACTATGGATCCGCTCCCGTCTCCCTACGAGAAGGCCATCCATAGCACTCACACTTATCTTGCGAGTTTTAGAGTATCCACTTTCACTTGTCTATGAACTGTTATAGGCAACCCAGAAGTCCTTCACCGCGGACACGGCTATTCGAATAGATCATTTATAACCCTGCAGGGGTGTACTTCGTCACACATGTTTCCACCACTTAGCGTCTGCACACGACATGTGCTCGGCAGACTTCAAGCGAAAGCCGACGTGGGTGTAGACCATGACCTGACTAACCAAACGAGTCTCTAGTCCAGGTTTATCGCCTATTCGGGTTCCATCCGCAAGGAAATCCGGCCGGGATGTCCTCAACGGCCCCAACCGATGTGTACAGGGTCCCGAGACACCAAACGGGCGCCCGGCATACCCGGCCATAGTTTATCTACCGCATCATAGACCACCCCTAGGGTCAGCGCTACGCACGGCCGCCAACACATAACCTACAAACAGCAGAAACTAGTTGCAACTCCTGGACAAAGGACGAGAGGGGTCAATAAGTCAAGCGGGGTCATATTTTAGGGCACAATTTGTGGTAGTAGTTGTTTCATGGATCACAAACACAGAACTCAGTTCCTGAGGACGGTTTCAGTGAGACAACCCACCATGTACTCCTACATGGCCTCTCACCGCTACCTTTACCAAATCGTGTTCACACACTTAGCTCACACACCGTAGGACATGTTTACACACCTCCGATTCATCCCCGATGAACCAGACCTGACACGACTCTATGCAATAGCAGGCATGACAAACAAGCATGAATGAGTAGGCACATCAGGGCTCAAACAACTCCTACTCATGCTAGTGGGTTTCATCTATTTACTGTGGCAATGACAGGTCATGCAGAGGAAAGGGGTTCAACTACCGCAACATGTAACAGTTGAATCGTTGTTGTCCTAATGCAGTAAAAGAGAGCAGGAGCGAGAGAGTGGGATTGTATCGGAATGAACAAGGGGTTTTTGCTTGCCTGGCACTTCTGAAGATATCATTGGGTCTTCATCAGTGTCAACGATCACAGCGTCGGTACAACGTCTATCGAGAGGGGACAAATACCGGCAACAGAGAAAGAAACACAATCAATGCAATGCACAATATGATGCATGATCATGACATGTCAATATGCTGTGGTTTGAGCTAATGCAACTAGCAACATGTTAAATGGAGTTGGTTTGAACCCTAGGTTCAATCAAACTCCATATGTGAGAGTTTAAATTCTATTTATGTGAATTGGCCTAAACAGCAGCCATAAGTTGTTCTAACATGCATGAAAATGCCATAAACAGATTCCTTGAATTTTTCTGATAATTTTTCATATATAAATTATTTCATTTGGAGTTACGGTTTAATTTCTATGATTTTTTGAAGTTTAAGTCATTTTCTGGAATTCCTGGATTATTTTAAAATCCAGAAAATCACTTACTGCGTCAGCATGACGACAGCACGACGTCAGCAAGGTCAACAGGGTCAAAACTGACCCGTGGGGTCCATTGGCCAGTGAGTCAGACACTAATCCCGCGTTGACTTGGGCTTTGACCCGCTGCGGGGCCCGTTGTCAGCGTCTAAAAGTGGTTTAGCTGGCGGTGATTAGCACTAATTACGCAGACACGTCAGCACGCCGGAGTTTTGGCCGGCGGCGACCTCAAGCCGCGGCGGAGTCCGCTCGGGATTGAGCTACGGGCGACGGTTTCGGGCGAGGTTCGGCTATGGGTTGCTGGCACACGCGCGCATCCAGTGCTGGCAGCGACTGGAGCTGGGTGGCCTGTAGCGGCGGTGGCGGCGAGTTGGGCGGTGGCCGGAGTTCGGCCGGCAATGGTTTGGGCGATGCCGAGCAAGGGAGGAGCCGTGGTTAGTCGTGTTCGACTCACGGAAGTGCGGTGAGTGCAACGGTGAGCTCGAACGCCAGGTTGCGCGGCCGTAGCTATGATGGCGACATGGCCGGTGGCGGGGAGCTTCGGGCTCGATCAAAGACGGGGCTAGGGAACAGGAACGGAGGGGGAGAGCGAGGCGGAAACAACATGAGCTCACAGGGAGGTCGAAGAACGGCTTCAGCGGGCTTGGGACGTCCTCGGTGGCGCGAATCGACCGGGCGGGTGACCCACGGGTCCGAGGAGGAAGAAGAGCTCGGGGTCGTCGTCACGGAGCTCCTGGCGGCGCCTGGATTGGTGCAGAGAACGCGGGGGTCGAGGCGGTTCCTCTGGACCCATCGGGGAGGCACGGGATGGACGGTGGCCGTGGTAAATTGCGTCGGCGACGACGAGCTCCTCTCGGGTGTGCTCGGGAGAGGGAGCAGAGGGCGAGGGGGAGAGCAGAGAGAGGGAGAGGAGCGAGGGGCCACGGGGTGTCTCCATGGCGTCGCTAGAAGGCCCGGGGAGGAAGTAGGAGGTGGCCAAGGCGGCGTCGGCGCGCTCCAGCGAGCTGCTTCGTGCGCTAGCGCGGGGAAGAAGACGCCCGTGCCCCTGGTGGGCTGGCTGGGCCAGCTGGGCCGCCAGGTGGCGCCAGGTAAGGAAACTCTCTCTCTCCTTCTATTAGTTTTTCTGTTTTCTATTTATTTGATATGTTAGGAGTTAGTAATAATACTAACTCATTTCCATAAATCCTGGGATATATTTTGGGCTCTTACTTGAAATATTTACGACTGCCCAAAATTGTTTCCAGGATTATTCGAGCATTTAAAATATTTATATTGATTAAATGCCCAAATTCAAATACCTAGTGATTTAATTCAAAGCCCAAATGTGCCTAGCAAAAATGCAAATCATCTTGGGTAGATGCTTCCACCTTAAACTAGAGATGATGAACATTTTTAAAAGGCATCTTGAGTTCATCGAAAAATATTTTTATTTGAAACTATTTAAATTGCATTTGTGCTAGGGCTTGACCATCCCCATTTCAGAGTTTCATAAAACTTAAACATGATGACATGATGATCATGCAAGGTCAAGCAAAGGCTAAGGCTAGGGCTGTGACAACTCACCCCTACTAAACAAGAATCTCGTCCCGAGATTCAAGCCGTGAGGTAAGAAGACAGAGGGACACAAGCTAACACAATCTTCACGATCCAGATGTCTTTCTCGAGGATGTTGATTCATTGCATCACCTTGATCTCGACGTCTTGCTTTGAGAACTACATCCAACATGACAACGAGTAGAAAGGGAGAATTTAAGAAGAATCGACCTTCCTGAGATTCGAGCAACTTAGGATCATCTTAATGATCACAAGATCAACTCATGGAATGAGACATAGTAACATATCTCGAGCTGAGACACGAAGCATACACCTAAAGGGATGGAGTGAAACGGTTGGCGAAGGTTCACTAGGTAGGCAACCATTCCATACTCGAATAAGATGGAGCATGAATTTCAAAGTAGCAAGGAGATATTTGCCATGATTTCGTAACGTGATACCTCGGAGAAGGTGACTCGTAGAATTATTCCCTTAAGTGGCAAAAAGAATTACTTTTGATTCAGAGATCATTGAAACTCTTTATACCAGCCTAAGGCAATCACAATCGATCATTTGAAGGGTTTGAAAGAATGACATACTCGGACTAGAATGGATGATGTGGACTACCTTGTTGAAGACAACACAATGGATGATTTTTGCTTATCACCGGAAATGGATGGGACCCATGACAAGTCCACTTTTGAAGATGATCCTGAAGAACAACTACTAAGGTGCAAGCTGGGAACAAAATGCAAATGTTGGGAATGATTCTGGTAACTGGGGAAGAACTCAACAGTCGAGAGTGAGTCCACTGTTTGAAAAGGTTATAGCATAACCGAGGAAACTGGAAGCAAATCCCAGTTAACGTCAACGGTAAAACCTGGTGCTTGCGCGTGCCCTCAAGAACTTGAGCATCTCCATATTCATCAAGGTTTTACCAATATCCGTGTCAAGGATCCTGGCAACACAACATACCACCATGATGAATGGTGATGGGTGATGCAGATGCAAAGGAAGATAACACTTTCTCAGATTTCACCTTAGCGAGGCCAAGGGAACAAAATCTAGATGATCGACCGAGAGACATATAGCACTCCGCTTCTAATGTTCTCCTTGATGTGCTAGTGTATCCCATTCATAGATATGGTTTGATATATAGAACATCAAGTAAAAGATCGGACTTTGGGAGCACAAGAATCCATAAGGATTAACTACGGAGGTAAATCCTACGAAATCCTCATGGGAAGGTGGCCAACTTTCTTCAATCGAGATACTACAATAATAGGTCTTCCGGCTGGATGTGTTGGCCACGACATCCACTTTATCGATTATCGAGAGACCAATATTATAGTTCTTGGAAAATGCTCCAACCATCATATCTGCTGAGATTCAGATCTGGTTGGTGTCGGGATATTCCAGACTCATCGAGTCTAGAAAGGAAAATGAAGTTTTGCAACACAAATCAACGAGACGACATTGCGAGATTCTCGGGGGAATGAACTATGGTAGTAAGCTCCAAAACATGAGCCGGTTCTGCTACAAGCATGTGAAAACGCTATCCTAGACAAGCATGGTCACCTGGTAGTCTTAAAATGAAACACTGCCGAGTTCAGGGGGAACCATCAACGAGGATATCGAAGTCCTTGCGTAGGTCTAACTCTTAAGAAGAAACTTCTTCTCCTTGAACAAATCAATCAGTGGCTTGGTGTGCTAGGGATACATATAGAATGTAGATGATCAGTCTATCAGACCATAGAATACTTCGCACATGCATGACTGACTTGGGATGATTCCAGAGGAAGCAAAAACAAACTTTCTCAAATTCACGGCGGCAACTTACATCATATGCACATGAATTAGAGGAAGTCACATCTTTCAACCGGACATATGCTTCATGATCGGGACATGAGGGCAATGCTTATAAAGTTTCCAACACTAGTGTAATGTTCAACGTGAATCATGGGGGAGACAAAATGCTGCTGATGGGCTCAACAACAACTCATCGGAATCTCCATATCACTGGACTTCCACCATCATGTGAACACGGTGATAGCATTGGTCAGACCAAAAGATGTAATGGTGTATGCTTGAGGGATCAACCAAGAGTAAGACAACATTACGAACATCGTTGGTTCTGATTTGATTTGACGATAGCCCACACTCAAATCACGGGATTGATAAGGCAATAGCGCCAACAATTGATCACGTGGATCAATCGATGAAGATATTATCTTTCTTCAACACAGATACAAGATATCCCTTAGGGATGAGCGTGATAGGACAAGCTTTTATCTTCAAACTCTCCAAGTTGTGGTTAAGCTTAACCAACCAGCTCAGGGGTATCCAACACAGATTCCTGGAGAAGAGGGTGGCTACCAGAAACCAACTTGATCACGAACTCAACATAGCGATCAGGTGACAGCCGGGTGATACCTCCGAGAAGATATTCGGAAAATCACGAACCACCGATATGTTATTAAGCTCAAGAACAATCTTGCTTTTCAGGGCAAGACGATATGATCAAGGAGCGAGGGATTATCACAGTCCTAACTCATTGGTCGATGAGTGCACCCGGAAATATGGACTGGGTAGCACGATCAATCTTAGGATGGTGATTTAATTACCAGCACGCTAAGAATGAGAGTATTGTCCATTAACTACCAAGCAACGGAGTTGCTAGGAATATTGCTTTCACACATCACGGTTCACTTGTCGGCATTCCAGTTATAATAATACGGAACTGAGGAATGAACAATGATGGCAAGAAGTATTACTGCATCAAGAATTCATAAGAGGTGGTGCAATTCTCATGACAGTCCTGACATAAATGGGGTAATACTCCAGGGTAGAACAGAGCAAAAGCTGGATGGCATTTGATCTGCAGAACACAACTACTTTGACCCAATCCTGGATATGGATGAGGTACTGGAGTTTGTTTCTCCTAGTCATTCTGAAATAGAATGGCTTGACGGACCACAAGAATAATAGGCATCGATGAACATGAATGCACAACTATTCCTGACTATCAATTTATAGATGATGGTCGGAATACAGCTGAGAATGGACAACTCAAGGAGCATATAACATTTTGAGTTGTGGATTCATGGGTTAGTATGTCGAACGAGTTCAACATTTTTCTTCCGGACAACCCATGCAGAAAGGAAGAACTGGCAGAATCACAATTATGAATGGAGAACTCCTCGGGAGTACTCTAATAGTGATCTTTTGGTTCAAAGAACTTCTGCCTTAATGGTTCATGGTATTTGGAAGAAGGAAATACCACGGACCTCGAGGACTATCGCAAAGGTTACTAATATCTTAAGGGAACTAGCAAATACTAACGACATGAAGTAGGGTGAATCTCGGGATCAAAAACCCAGCAATAGAATATCTACTACTAAATGGCATCACGGGATGCTTTCAAGAATGATGGCCAGAATCATCACATTGGGATACAAAGCATTGCTAGATTAGTAGGTGACTCCCTAGAACACCTACGGTCATAATAATAGCTCCGGCATATATGTTGAGACAATAAATTACCTCAACGCACCGGTTAGTGTGCTTATTCTGACCATAAAGGACATCGGGAACGGAAAGAAAGGATTGCAAATGCATCAGATTATCTAGAAACCTGGGATGACTCGGACAACATAACGGCTGTAAATGCTCAAAAGATTTGAGACATCCTTCAAAATGGTGGCATAACCACTCAAAAACACAATATCAAGGTTCTGAGGCCAGCTATGAACATATGGAAGTAGTAGGTACTGAACTGAGGCTTGAAACTATCAATTCTATAAGTCTATGGATTAGTAACACGTCATCCTGATAGATAGATGAGAAGGCCTAGTTCTTAATCCCCGTAGAAAAGAAGAGGTTGACTCAGATCAGAAGGCATAAGGTAAAGGAGTAAACAGAGCCTTACGTTCCCTTCCACAATCAATTCCCTTACATAACTAAAGCATTTCTAGACTCGACTTCGACCAGTTTGGCTTGGTAATCCTACAGGCAGTTAGGCTCTGATACCAACACTGTCAGGACCCCGATTCCAAGTCACATCGATCTAGCCGGTAACACGTCATATCACTTTGCGGCCTCACGCACGGTATTCCCATGGGTGTCGCCTTACCATGGCCCGGGACCATTTGTGCCTTTTGGCTCACGTATATGATAGTGTCGCTAGCATCCATATGACAGGGAACCCGGGCCGACATGGCTAGTCGTGAACCCAAAGCGGCACTAACCTATGGGGACAGGCATACATGAATCACATCGAGCATGTCGGTCAGCAGCGTGTGAATCCGGGCTGTAGCACTGGGCTAACAGGACTCCGGGAACCCGGGCTGTAGTAGGCTAGGCAGGACTCCGAATGTCACCGCGTGACATTTCCCCGAAGGGACAGACATAGGAACGAAGTGAAACACATGCCGGCCAGTTAATTGTCCTGAGCAGTAGTGCTGGACTAACAGGACTCCGGTGAACCGGGCTGTAGCGGACTACTATGGCTCATGGAAGCACTAGACTACATTTCCCCATAAGAGAGGCTGCCAAGGATAAACAACTAGATTGTCGGATCCCACACATACCAAGCATTTCAATCATACACACAATATGCTCGATATGTGTAAATACAACATGGCATCACAACATAACTCTACAACTCAAGTATTAGTCATTAGGCTCCGAGGAGCGAGAAATACAAACATGGGTCTCATGACCCAACATTCAGAGCATACAAACCAAAGCACATGCGGAAGCTTAACATGTCTGAGTACAGACATCTATAAATGAAAAAGGCTGAGAAGCCTGACTATCTACGAGATCCTGCCGAGGGCACAAGATCGAAGCTGAGGTATCAGGCTAAACGTCGAAGTCCACGCGGAACTACTAGAAAGACTGAAATATCTCTGCAAAACATAAATTAAGCAAACGTGAGTACAAAGGTACTCAGCAAGACTTACATCAGAACTAGCTACATATGCATCGGTATCAACAAGGGGGGTGGTGGAGTTTAACTGTAGCAAGCCAGCTTTGACTTAGTAGCTAACCTGAACTACGACTGCAAGCAACTCTTTTGAGATGGCGCACACGAGTCCATATATTCACCATTCAATACACCACTATGGATCCGCTCCCGTCTCCCTACGAGAAGGCCATCCATAGCACTCACACTTATCTTGCGAGTTTTAGAGTATCCACTTTCACTTGTCTATGAACTGTTATAGGCAACCCAGAAGTCCTTCACCGCGGACACGGCTATCCGAATAGATCATTTATAACCCTGCAGGGGTGTACTTCGTCACACATGTTTCCACCACTTAGCGTGTGCACACAACATGTGCTTGGCAAGCTTCAAGCAAAAGCCGACGTGGGTGTAGACCACGACCTGACTAACCACACAAGTCTCTAGTCCAGGTTTATCGCCTATTCGGGTTCCATCCGCAAGGAAATCCGGCCGGGGTGTCCTCAACGGCCCCAAACGATGTGTACAGGGTCCCGAGACACCAAACGGGCGCCCGGCATACCCGGCCACAGTGTATCTTCTGCATCATAGCCCACCCCTAGGGTCAGCGCTACGCACGGCCGCCAACACATAACCTACAAACACCAAAAACTAGTTGCAACTCCTGGACAGAGGACGAGAGGGGTCAATAAGTCGAGCAGGGTCATATTTCAGGGCCCAATGTGTGGTAGTAGCTGTTTCATGGATCACAAACACAGAACTCAGTTCCTGAGGACGGTTTCAGTGAGACAACCCACCATGTACTCCTACATGGCCTCTCACCGCTACCTTTACCAAATCGTGTTCACACACTTAGCTCACACACCGTAGGACATGTTTACACACCTCCGATTCATCCCCGATGAACCAGACCTGACACGACTCTATGCAATAGCAGGCATGACAAACAAGCATGAATGAGTAGGCACATCAGGGCTCAAACAACTCCTACTCATGCTAGTGGGTTTCATCTATTTACTGTGGCAATGACAGGTCATGCAAAGGAAAGGGGTTCAACTACCGCAACATGTAACAGTTGAATCGTTGTTGTCCTAATGCAGTAAAAGAGAGCAAGAGCGAGAGAGCGGGATTGTATCGTAATGAACAAGGGGTTTTTGCTTGCCTGGCACTTCTAAAGATATCATTGGGTCTTCATCAGTGTCAACGATCACAGCGCTGGTACAACGTCTATCGAGAGGGGACAAATACCGGCAGCAGAGAAAGAAACACAATCAATGCAATGCACAATATGATGCATGATCATGACATGTCAATATGTTGTGGTTTGAGCTAATGCAACTAGCAACATGTTAAATGGAGTTGGTTTGAACCCTAGGTTCAATCAAACTCCATATGTGAGAGTTTAAATTCTATTTATGTGAATTGGCCTAAACAACAGCCATAAGTTGTTCTAACATGCATGAAAATGCCGTAAACAGATTCCTTGAATTTTTCTGATAATTTTTCATATATAAATTATTTCATTTGGAGTTACGGTTTAATTTCTATGATTTTTTGAAGTTTAAGTCATTTTCTGGAATTCCTGGATTATTTTAAAATCCAGAAAATCACTTACTGCGTCAGCATGATGACAGCACGACGTCAGCAAGGTCAACAGGGTCAAAACTGACCCGTGGGGTCCATTGGCGAGTGAGTCAGACACTAATCCCGCATTGACTTGGGCTTTGACCCGCTACGGGGCCCGTTGTCAGCGTCTAAAAGTGGTTTAGCTGGCGGTGATTAGCACTAATTACGCAGACTTGTCAGCACGCCGGAGTTTGGCCGGCGGCGACCTCAAGCCGCGGCGGATTCCGCTCGGGATTGAGCTACGGGCAACAGTTTCGGGCGAGGTTTGCGGCTATGGGTTGCTGGCACACGTGCGCATCGAGTGGTTGCAGCGACTGGAGCTGGGGTGGCCTGTAGCGGCGGCGGCGGCGAGTTGGGCAGCGGCCGGAGTTCGGTCGGCAATGGTTTGGGCGATGCCGAGCAAGGGAGGAGCCGTGGTTAGTCGTGTTTGACTCACGGAAGTGCGGTGAGTGCAACGGTGAGCTCGAACGCAAGGTTGTGCGGCCGTAGCTACGATGGCAACATGGCCGGCGGCGGGGAGCTTCGGGCTCGATCGGAAGACGGGGCTAGGGAACAGGAACGGAGGGGGAGAGCGAGGCGGAAATAACAGGAGCTCACAGGAAGGTCGAAGAACGGCTCAGCGGGCTTGGGGACGTCCTCGGTGGCGCGAATCGACAGGCGGTGACCCACGGGTCCGAGGAGGAAGAAGAGCTCGGGGTCGTCGTCACGGAGCTGCTGGCGGCGCCTGGATTGGTGCAGAGGACGCGGGGGTTGAGGCGGTTCTTCTGGACCCATCGGGGAGGCACGGGATGGACGGTGGCCATGGTAAATTGCGTCGGCGACGATGAGCTCCGCTCGGGTGTGCTCGGGAGAGGGAGCAGAGGGTGAGGGGGAGAGCAGAGAGTGAGGGAGAGGAGCGAGGGGCCACGGGGCGTCTCTGTGGCGTCGCTAGAAGGCCCGGGGAGAAAGCAGGAGGTGGCCAAGGCGGCGTCGGCGCGCTCCAGCGAGCTGCTTCGTGCGCTGGCGCAGGGAAGAAGACGCCCGTGCCCCTGGTGGGCTGGCTGGGCCAGCTGGGCCGCTAGGTAAGGAAACTCTCTCTCTCCTTCTATTAGTTTTTCTGTTTTCTATTTATTTGATATGTTAGGAGTTAGTAATAATACTAACTCATTTCCATAAATCCTGGGATATATTTTGGGCTCTATTTGAAATATTTACGACTGCCCAAAATTGTTTCCAGGATTATTCGAGCATTTAAAATATTTATATTGATTAAATGCCCAAATTCAAATACCTAGTGATTTAATTCAAAGCCCAAATGTGTCCAGCAAAAATGCAAATCATCTTGGGTAGATGCTTCCACCTTAAACCAGAGATGATGAACATTTTTAAAAGGCATCTTGAGTTCATTGAAAATATTTTTATTTGAAACTATTTGAATTGCATTTGTGCTAGGGCTTGACCATCCCCATTTCAGAGTTTCATAAAACTTAAACATGATGACATGATGATCATGCAAGGTCAAGCAAAGGCTAAGGCTAGGGCTGTAACAGGTTGTATGTGGAATTTGTTTTGCAGAGCCGGACACGATCCTTGTGTTCAAAATATTCTATGGAGTATTCGTAGAAGGAACCCGCCTTGCAATGCTGAAGACAATCTACGCGCCGGACTCATCTTCATTGAAGCCTGGTTTAGGGGCTACTGAGGGAGTCCTGGATTAGGGGGTCCTTGGACAGCCAGACTATATACTTTGGCCGGACTGTTGGACTATGAAGATACAAGATTGAAGGCTTCGTCCCGTGTCCGGGTGGGACTCTCCTTTGCGTGGAAGGCAAGCTTGGCAATTCGGATATGTAGATCTCCTTCTCTGTAACCGACTCTGTGTAACCCTAGCCCCCTCCGGTGTCTGTATAAACCAGAGGGTTTAGTCCATAGGGAAACAACAATCATAATCATAGGCTAGCTTCTAGGGTTTAGCCTCCACGATCTCGTGGTAGATCAACTCTTGTAATACTCATATCATCAAGATCAATCAAGCAGGAAGTAGGGTATTACCTCCATCGAGAGGGCCCGAACCTGGGTAAACATTGTGTCCCCCGCCTCCTGTTACCATCAGCCTTAGACGCACAGTTCGGGACCCCCTACCCGAGATCCACCGGTTTTGACACCGACAGCGTTCCTCCCCCATGTCGTTGCTTCCTTGGCGATGACTTCCACACCGGCACTAGGTGCAACTGCTCCGGCTCTCGCTCGCGCGACGGCTCTGTTCTTGCTGTCGGTCGCGCTGCTACACTGCTCTTGCTTTCGTTCATGCTGCTGCTCTGCTCTGCTATTGCTGTCAGTCACGCTGATGCTTCGCTCTTGCTCTCGTTCGTGCTACTGCTCTACTCTTTCTCTCGCTCGCGCTGCTGCACGACCTTCAGCAGCTACAGGAGTTGCTACTTTAGCACTCGCTCGCGGTGCTGCTGCATAACTTTCTCTCTGCTAGTGTGTTCCCTGCTCGAGCATTTGCTGATTTAGATCACTGCTTCTCTGCTACTAGTGCTCGAATGCCCTAAACATCTATTGCAATGCTCTGCTACTAGTTCAATCAGTTTCGACACTAAAATTTAGTTTCGACTGTAGAGTTCAGTTTCTTCAGTTAACTTCAGAGTGAACAATATTTACATCATCTGTCGAAGCGGCCGTGGCACGGCTGATGCTTTACATCTAGCACTTTTTTGTGATGTATTTTACATCATCTAATGTAGATGATATTAGATTCCCACTTCAGATTAACATTGTTTGTCTTGTCCTGCGTCAGCCTCGCCGATGTACACCTCACCGGAGCTGCTCCAACGATGGAACCGTCCATCACAGTGGAGCAGTACCCTCGGCGCCGTTTCTAGAGGCCTTAGATCTTCTTCCCCACCTCCGACAGTCACACCAGCATCACCATCCTCCACGTCCAACCCAATGATGTTGAGGTCGACAAGGCTATGCCAAAGAGGTTGTGCATTCGTCGCATCACTTTGTTACTATGCATTCATGTTGATCCCTCAGGGATCCTTTGCTATGGAACTACTATGGTACTACTATTCGTGCATTTGGTTAGAAGCAGTGGAAAAAAGAAAAACTGGAGGATTTTTTTTCCTTTGGTGTCTCTTTCAAAGAAAAAAAATGTAGGAATTTTAATATCCACTTGGACGTCCTTTTCAAATTAATATGCATGAAGAACATGACTAATTGCATTACTGGCATAATAAGATTCTTATTTTTTATTTTCACGTGGTTTGACTTTAATTTGACCATATTTCTCCATTCCTATGCTCTTCCAATTCATGTGAACCAAACACCAAAGTTGATAGAAATCCTATGTTTCCAAATGCTCTCTTTTGCACGTGCATTCCTATCCTATTCTTGTGTTTTTCCTGTCCCTGCGTTTATAGAATCCTTCAATTCTAAGGAGCCCTTATAAATTTACTTCATTTTCAAATAGGCGTCAAAGAAAACTATGTGTGTTATGTCCTGCTCCTGTCTTGCCGTCATCCACCCCACCTGAGGTGCACCATCGACAGAAGCGTTCACTGCAGCAGAGATTCCCCCTACAGACTTTCTTTCGCCGCCTCAGATCATCTTCCCCGTTGCTGGCAGCCACACCAACTGCATTACCATCATCGACTGAGGAGATGAACCTGAGGACTACATAGTTTTGTAAGATAGGTCACAATCTTTCGTGTTTGCTTACGTTATACATCGGTTATTATGTAACATCCCAAATTTTCAATTTGGAATGTTATACATTAGATCATAATTGCATATCATATTTTATTTGCTTTTGGTTTTGATCCTAGAAATTCTACGCAACTCAAGGACCCACGGAGAGAGTTGGGGATTTCGTTATTTTCATATTCGAGTTTTCTCAAATTTTGAGAA
Source organism: Triticum aestivum (assembly GCF_018294505.1). NCBI lineage: Eukaryota > Viridiplantae > Streptophyta > Magnoliopsida > Poales > Poaceae > Triticum > Triticum aestivum. Next base: position 369,053,058 of record NC_057812.1, on the reverse strand, counting down.
TAGGATCATTTGATTTTATTTATTTTATCATCAATATTTCTATTACAAAAATATGAGAGAGGGAATAAAATGACTTTCCCAAAATAAAGAAATATTGAGGATTTCAAAATAAAATCAAATAAGATTTTATTTCGGAGTTTTTCGCTATTTTATTTGAATTTAGGGAAAATGTGCGTTTTTCAAAATTGAATTTAGGCCCCAAATAAATGTTCACCTTGTGCGCCTTGATATTAGAAGCCCGGGAAAATTTATTTCGGGATTTTTGGAGTCCGTTTAGTATTTCTTTTTATTTTTCTTCCGCGCGTAATTATAAAAAAACGAACCGACCTAACGGGCCGTGTCCGACTAGGACTCCGGCCCGACTAGGCTATATAAGCCGGGGGGAGGCCCAGCCGAAGCCAGGGCCCCAGCCCCCGAAAACCCTAGCCACCAGCGCCGCCGCCGCACGTCGCCCGAGGTCCGCCGCCGCCTCGATTTCCGTGCCGTTTTTTTTTTTTCGAAAAACCGTTCGGTTTTTCCGTCGGTTTTTTTTAGTTTCGGTTTTTTTAAATAGATCGGTTTTTCTAGTTTATTTAATTCAGCGAGCGTTCGTCGTTTTTTTTCTTTTTCTCAGATTAAATCCGTGATTTTTCTCATCGCGATTCCTGATCCGATTTTCGTTTTTAGTATAACTTTGCGCTCGTTTATCGGAATTAGGCGATTCAAGCACCTGGAGTTTCATCTCGAAACCCTCTATCCGTTTAACCAACTTAAACAAGTTTTTACCACTGTAAAATTTGCCCTATATCCAGATTGCTAGAACGAAGTTGTTTTTTTTCGCCGTTTGACTTTCGTTGCTTCGTTTGATTTGATTCTTTTTGCAAACCGGAGATCTTAAGTTGAACCTTCTGGTTAGATCTCTTATTCGAGTTTTACCTATGCATTAGATGAGTACTTATTGTATGCTTGTTTGTTTGTCTGTGATAGAATACCCGGAGTGCGCCGCATGTTACTTCGAATCGCTAGGTTTCGCGGATCATCAGCAAGGCAAGTAACACTTTGATCATACCTTCTCTACAACCCAGTTTTATTGCATTAGGTCAATCCTCACACATTGCATGACTAGGATCTAATTAAATTGTGGGATGGGAAGTAGTTGAGGTAGTACCTATTACCTGTTTAATATCAAACCTTTGGGAGTTACTTCTATGTTTGCTTTTTATGCCATGCTATGCTAGTAGACGTGGATTGGGTGAGTGATATCCATGACAGATGTGAGTTTTTTAATTAATGGTTTATCTAAGGTGGCAACTTGAACACACATCTGGATGGATTGAGGCACCTGGGTATTCTAGGACTTGCCTATTTTCTTTTGGACCGCCACTGAGGCTCAAAGGGATCATGAGACTATTCATACTAGAAACTTCCGTGTGCAGCCACAAGCTATTATGGGCTCTAGCATAGTTGACTAAGTCGTGCGAACTCTTACAGTGGTAGACTAGCAGATGTAGGGGATGTAGGTGGTATGGTCTACCCGATCGTAAGGTGCGAGCGCTTCTGAAAGACTATGTCTCGGTCATCCGTCTTCTCAAACACCATGTAGTGCGAGAAACCAAACGGAGGCAATCGAGTCTTGTGGGGAAAAGTGTGCAAACCTCTGCAGAGTGTAACAAACTAATCATGGTTAGCCGTGTCCCCGGTTATGGACATCTTGAGTATCTAGTACTTGGATTATCATGTGAATCTCAACATGTTACTCTAAATTAATTTTGTTGGGTTTTGATTAATGATGATGTTTAATTGGGATTGAGAATGCTGTCAACCATTCTCAATGTTTAACAACTACCATGATAGTTAAATAAATTTATTCCTTTGCAGTAGGGAAAAATTGGCTTTACGCAAAACTATAACCATAGAGCTTTCCACCAGCCAAATATGCATATAGAATAGTTGTTGCATTCCATTACTCTCTATGTGTTACCTTGCCAGCATATTCCATGTGCTGACCCGTTTTCGGGCTGCAACGTTAATGTTGCAGACTTTTCAGATGACGATTAAGGAGTTTTTAGGTCGTGGTTCTATACTCAGTGATGCCATTGGAGTTGATGGACTCACTTACCTTCCAAGCCTTCCGCTGTTATGGTTATTAGATGGCCTTAAGCCATATTTATTGTAATAAGTTCTCTATGGAGACACTCGATGTAATAAGTGTGTGATTGCTACTCTGTTATAAATCCTCCGAGTATTGTGTGGTCTCAGCATTACTGATCTAGGGATGACACCGGAACACAGAGATCAGACTGTTTGAGGTCTGGTCGCTACATATTATTACCTGCTACTTTATCGTTCAAACTTGAGTTTTAAAATGCCCGTGGGGCACATATCGAGGCAGCAACGAATAGTATCTATCTACTATCTGGTTCATATGGGGTCTTCTATGTGGTTCATGTTGGGTGGGCAACAAACAATCACTACTAGGGAAAACCTTATACACCGAATCTTAGCGGTAGCGCTTGTTAAAAAATAGCGCTAGTGCTAAATAGCAGTAGCGCGTGCAGGTTAAATGCGCTACGGATACACACATGGTAGTAGCGCGTCTCCCTTTAAACGTGCTAGTACTAAAATTCTCACTACTAAGCCGATAGGCTACATATAGTAGTAGCGGTCTTTTACAAACAGCGCTACCGCTAAGATTATTTTAGCAGCACGTTTACGGTGAAAGGCGCTACTGCTAATGAAAAGAAAAGAAAATGAAAAACAAATAGAAAAGTAAATGAAAATGAAAGAAATAGAAAAAGGAGAAAGGAAAAAATAAAATGTAAAGAAAAATAAATGAAAAAGGGAAAATGGAGAAAGGCATATAGTAGCGTATGTTCAAAAGAGGCGCTATAGATAATGTAGCAGTAGCGCCTGTTTAGACCCCCGCTATAGAAAGAGAAAAGGATATAAGAAAAGAAAAGGAAAATGCATAGCTATAGCAGTAGCATGTTTAGTAAAAATCGCTATAGCTAACTTAGCTATAGCGCTTTTTCTGAAACACGCTACTACTAAGTTTGACTTAACCCAAAAGGAGTCCCCCCCCCGGCCACCACTTCTCCCCCAAATCCCTCGCCCCACTTCATCGTCATCTCCCCAATTCACTGCTGCCCCACTTCGACGCGGTCTCCTGCCGATGTCGACGCCCCCGGAGCCACCAGAGCCGCGCTACGTCGACACCACTGGAGCCGCACCCAACACCACCGAAACTGCGCGGCCTCATCAATGCCACCGAAGCTGCTCTCGGTGCCACAGGAGCCACCCTCGACGTCCCTACCTCCCTCAGCACAACTATCTCCCTCGCCGTCACCGAAGACGCCCCTGCCTCCCTCGCCACCACCGGAGCCATCCTCTGTAAGCCCTCACCCCTCCTCTCTCTCTCTCTCTCATGTATAGCACAAACATTGGACAAAGAACTAGCTAGATAGGTTAACTAGTTTAATTAGGTTAATTATCTAGGTTAGTGCAAGATTTTAGTTAGGGCTTTGACAGAGAACTAGTTAGGATAACTAGTTTAATTAGGTTAATTATCTAGGTTAGTGCAAAAATTTATTTTGAGCTTTAACAGAAAACTAGCTAGGTTAACTAGTTTAATTAGGTTAATTATCTAGGTAAACTAGGTCAACTAGCTAGGTTGACTAACTAGGTTAAATAGCTAGGTTAATTAGGTTTTTTAGGTTAACAAGTGTTCTGGCAAATTTCAGGTTAATTAGGTTCGTTAGGTTAACAATGTGTGTGTGTGTGTATGTGAGAGAGAGGGAGAGGAATAGCTAGAACAGAATTTGGGTTCTATCCTAGGCAGAGAAGTGTTTAGTGAGGTCATTTTGCAAAGGTTTTTGATTTTTGAAAAGACCACTATTTTTCTTGGAAAAGAATTTAGGCAAGTTTTATTCTAAAGATGATCCCTCCCTAGACTTTTATTGTTGATTATATTATTCCATTGAAGTGGTCATGTTATATCTTTTCATTGAAGTGGTTCGATTGTGCCCATGTGGCCTTTTGTTGTTTCCAGGGAATGAAGCCGAGTGGCCTATGTTCTGCCGGAATGTTGATTCATTTCCGTTCTGGCAAATTTCAGGTGCTCGATTTGTCCACTTTTTAGCAAAGGTCATGCCAAAAATTTCCGTGAATTTCGGCATGACTTGTGCTACAAACTAGGACATATCGAGTGCCTGGGATTTGCAGCAACGGGAAGGAGTCAACGTTCCTGAAAAACATAGGCCTTTTTTATGTCATTATTTATTTTATTAGGTCTAGAATTAATTGACTAGATTTAATCACAGGAAACATGGCTATCAATAATGAAGGACAGGGTTCTGGTGATTGCGACAACATCTACCTGATGGTAGACAAAATTTTGAGCCTTGCCAACGATCAACATATGTTGTTGATGGGCCCACCTGTCCCATCGGAGACTGACACCGACATCTAGACTAGCGCTGAGACTGAGACCGAAGCTGAGACCGGCGCCGAGACCGGCACTGTCGGGTGGTAGGTGCGACATATGCCAACGGGTGGCTTATCATTGTGGGAGCCAGTAAGACGTCGCCGGTGCCTGGAAGCGGGATGAGGCGAAGACATGGACGCCGGCGAATCTTACCCAGCTTCAGGGCTCTCCGTGGAGATAACACCCCTACTGCTGCTCCGCGGGGTCTCCGCATGATCACTAGATGAACGAGTGGCTACAAGATGCTCCTTGAGCTGTTTGGCGAGAAGAAGAAGAAGAAGGGCACGGCTAGCTCTCCTCTCCTCTCTATGTGGTGTCTAAAACTAGCTCAGATCAATCCTTTGCATGGGTGCCCCGGGGGGTTTATATAGGCCCACCCCCGGGGGTACAATGGTAATCCGGCTGGGCGTGGGCCCTAGCCGTCTGTGTCTACGCTCGCCGGCTTCTGCGCCGGCTGCTGGGGCCCACCGGCTAGTGGGTCCCGCCGGCTGCCGGCTCCTTGGTCGAGAGGCAGGCCCCACTGTCAAGGGCCTTGTCGGTGGCTGGTTACTGTTGCCTCAAACCTGGTGACGAGGGCTTCGCCGAGGTAAGCATGGCTACAGTGCCGCCGCCCAGCGGGCGATCGCTGTAGCCTCACCTCGTCTTGTCTCCTTAATGGGGTGTCTCCTTCGAGGGAGGAAGCAAGCCGGCTGTGGGGAGCCGGCCTTGTCTTGGGCCGACTAGGGGAGGCCTGGCCGCCTTTGGGTGTCTCTCTGCCTGAAGGGGCCCACCGCCCGTGGGCCGCGCTGACAGCCCGCCGTGGGTGGCATCAGGGTCAACATGGCAACAGTGCCGCGCCGGACGGGTCATGGCCACCCCGTACGGCGCACTGTGCCAGGCGTGCTCCAGGATTCGGGGGTGGCAGGCTTTACTGTAGCCATGCCCCACCACATCGTCGTTATGTGGATGCAGACTTCGAGGGTACGATCTTGACCGCTTTATGGGAGTCGGCTTCTCGCGGCCGGCTTCTTGGAGCCGGCCCTCCCGCGGCTTTCTTCATGAGGGCTAAAGTCGGGCCGCCTTCCGATAGTCGGGCCTTCATGAGAGTCGTATCGGCTCGTAATTTTTTCAGAAGGGCCAGGGGGAGCCGGCTAGGCTACCCGTGGTCGTTTACTCCGACAGTAGTCCCCGAAGCTGATCGAGCTTCGAGGCTGACAAAGGGACGAGAAGCTTGGTCAGCTTCCTATCCTGAGGAGCCGGCTTTGCTTATGCGTGCCGTCTTCGGAAAACTCCGTATCTTGTAGGCGGGAACGTGGGTCGGCCTGCGAGCTGACCACGCGCCACCCCGCGGGCCACGTGGCAAGGAAAGCCTGCCAACGCACGCGCGTGATGGGACGCCGCCGCAGGCCCAGCCCCGCCACTTCTAGGCCTCGGCCCAAGCGCGGATCTTCCGCGGCCCACAACGGACCGCTCGCCTTCCCGCGGCGGTTTCATTTCGTCATCAGGGTGCAATAATCGCGAGACGTGGGGGAGTGGGCGCAGTTGATCCCATGTTCCCCCACACCACCCCTCCTCGGCTCCGCCGCGCGGGTCTATAAGTAGGGGGAGGAGAGGGAGCGGCAGAGGCTCGCACGCTCTCCCTTGCTCCACCCTTTCTCACCTTCCTTCTCGTTCCTTCCGCCGCCGCAGCGACCCATTGCCGTGCCGCTCCACCGTCGGACCTCTCGGTTCCTTCGGTCCCGCCGTAGCGGGGTCGTGCGCGTCTCCGCTGTCGCATCGCCTTGTTCCTCGCCGCGTCGCTCCCATGGTGTTGTCGAGCTCGTGGGACGGCTCCAACGTCCACGAGGACCACGTTGAGTTCCTCCGCCGGACGCGGCGTCTGCCGGGCGAGAACTACATGCGGGTTCGTCGTGCGCCGGTGAGGGAGATTTCGCCGGCACCGGAGGAGGGCGAGCGGGTAATCTTCCGCTCGCATTGCATGCGCGGCTTCGGCCTTCCAGCGAGCGGATTCCTTCGCGCTTTTCTTGAGTTTTACCACCTCCAGCCGCATCACCTCACACCCAACGCGGTGATGCTGCTGTCGGCTTTCGTCACCCTGTGCGAGGGCTTTCTTGGGGTTCTCCCCACTCTCGAGCTCTGGGGAGAATTCTTCTAGTGCAAGCTCGGCACCGTTGTCGCGCGCGTGCCCACACCCTGCGGAGCCTTCATCGCCATGAGGCGGACGAGCGAGAACAATCCGTTCCCGCCCATCCCGCTGATCCAGTCGGTGAAGCTCCGGCAGAAGTCCTATATTTACTTGAAGAACGTCGCCCAGCAAGGCGACTTCGTCAACCTGCCGGCTTACGTAGCCGGCCCGCCGGCTGGGAGGCAACCCTCGTGGAGCTACCGAGCCAGGTCATTGTCTCAGGCCGGGAACGTAGCCGTCGCCCAGCTCCGGGTGATGATCCAGTCGGAGGGCCTGACCGGAGCCGACCTGGTGGCCGCCTTCGTGGAGTGCCGAGTACTTCCGCTCCAAGGCCGGCCTCACATGATTTGTCAGATGAGCGGCCGCTTCGACCCGTGCCGGCTGAGCACCAGGGAGATGCCTCATGTCGAGGTGTCTTACATGGTGAACTACATCTCCAACTGCAAGCTTGCCGAGGATTGGCGATACGGCAAGCGGCCGTATTCTCGCGCCAACCCTCCGCCTGCTGTAAGTTTTACTTCTTTTCTTCCTTTTTGTAGCCGGCCTCATGATGGCCGACTACTGATCAATTGGTTTGTCCTCAGCAGAACCGTCTTCTTCCGCCGACGGTCGGGGCCGCAGGGGTAGAGCGCCAGCTCCTCCCCGACCGCACGGTGGACGACATCGATGATCCGGACCTGGGAGCGGCCGCCATGGCAGATGCCATCATGGGGGAAGGCGACGAGGCAGGCGGCGTGGGGCTCGGGGCCGGCCTCGAGGACTGGGTGGACGATGACGAGGTCGAAGTCGTTCCGCACCGCCAGCCAGCGCTTGATCATCAAGCCGCGGGCCCGTCTGCCACGCCGGCTGCCCGTGGCGGCGCACAGAAACGCCGGGCCGTGTCGACCTACTTCGGCAGCCGGCTGAAGAAATCCAAGGGTTCCACGGCGGCGACCAAGCGGGATGTGGCGTCCGTGAAGGCGGCCTGCTTCCGCAAGGCGGTGAAACAGCCACAGGCGATCTCGGCGTAAGCGTCAAACGTCTTGTATTTTTTGTTGTCCTCTTCGATTGAGGCTCTTCTAAACTTTTCTTTGCTCGCCGGGCAGGGCACCGCTTTCGCTTGAGCGAGGTCCTGGCGGCTCCGTAGTTGGGCCGACTGGAGGGTCCTCAGGCTCCCGCTGCGTGGATCCACGCGCCGACCTCATGGAGGCCACGGAATGGAACGCACGGGAGGCGCGGGAGGAGCGGGAGGCGGCGGAGCGAAGGACCGCCCAGGCGGCGAAGGAGCAGGCCGACGTGGCGGCCAAGGCCCGAGTGGAGGCGGCGGCCGCGGAGAAGGAGGCGGAGGCCTCGCGCAACCAGCCTCCGCAGCTCGTCGTTCCCCTCTGCACCGTGGCCCCCGACATCCCCGTGCCCCCGTCGGAGGAGGTCGACCGAGACCCACCGGTGAGGGAGAGGAGGGAGGACCACGTTGTTTTCGTGGAGGAGGCGCCGCAGACGGCGCCGACTGGAGCGGGCCAAAGCGGCCAACCAGCCGCGGCGCCAGAGCAGCCGGCCGGGGGCGAGCCGGAGGCAGGGGCTGGCCTCGAGGTGCAGCCGGCATTTCGCCGGCGCGCAGGGGGAGCTACCTCCGCGTCAGAGCCGCACAGAGCTGCGGGCGCCAACCAGACAGCAGAGGCCCTGGAGGCGGCCAGTGCCAGCACGTCCGAGTGGACGCCTAGCGGGGGGATGGCCGAGCTAAACACAGTGACCCAGGAGGTCCGGAACCGACTTCAAGCCTAGGCCGCTTCACTGGAGCAATATACCCAAGAGTTCCTCACGACGCGGGCCGTCATCCAGGTGAGCCTTCTGGCCTTGGTTGTTTTGCTTTTTTGATTTCTTCCGTGGGGGCGCGTCAGTGCACCCACTGGGTGTAGTCCCCGAGTTCCAAGTCGGCTGCTGAGCAGGCGGCTTGGAACTTACTAGGTCCTGACAGCTATCTTATTCTTGCATCCTGTCTGATCTTCCAGGAATACCATAACCTCCGCGCTGCTGCCTTCAACTCCCAGGCTCAGGAGCTGGGCTAGAAAATCGAGTACCTGACCAACAGCCGGAGTGCGTGCTTTGTCTCGTTCATCTCCTGTGGGGGCGCGTCAGCGCACCCACTGGGTGTAGTCCCCGAGATTCGGGCCGACTGCTGAGCAGTCGGGTCGGATCTTCCCTGAAGACTTCTTCCTTATTGTTTTTTCCTTTGTCTTCATGCTTGCAGGAGCCAATGCCGACTTGAGGGAGCAGCTCAGCGGGGCCCAGACCGCCCTTCGCGCCAAGGAAGCCGAGTTCAACGCCTTAGTCCTGGAGCGTGACCGCCTGGCCAAGAAGTTGGCCGACCAGGAGGAGAGCCAAAAGGCGGCCCTGAAGAAGGCGCAGGACAGCGAGGACGCCCTCAAAGCTGAGTTCGAGACCGAAGCGGCGGGCTGGGCTGAGGCAAAACAAGCGCTGAGCAAGGGCTACGGCCGGGTTGAGGATCTGATCGATGGTAAGCCGCCTTCCTCACTCCTTGCTTGCCCCTTGCCCCCTGATTTGTGTTCTGACTTGTGCTGCTTTTTGTTCTTTGTGCAGACTACTTCCCCGGCTACTCCGTCATTGCCACCCAGACCATCGAGGCGCGCCGGTAGGCGGGGGCTGAAATCGCGCCGGACGCGAGTCGGACGCTTGAGGAGCAACTCTTGGCGGTCCAAGCCCGGCTGCAGCCGGCTCACCGCATGCTCCACCGCCTCCAGCACGCCGGGGCGCAGGTGTTGGCCGCCCTCTGGCCAGGCGAAGTGATTCCCCACACCCCGAGTCGGACTGCCGACTGGCTGGAGGTTGCGTTTGGCCACTTCAAGGCCTGGAAGGCATAGGCAGCCCGGCTTGGAGCTGGGCGGGCGCTGGAGTTCGTCCGAGCCTAGTATCCCGGGCTGAACCTGGACCAGCTGCGCACCTGGCGGCTGGAAGCCGACGAGGAGATGGAGGAGGTGCAGCCGGCTATCGCTCAGCGTGCCTCGACGATCGCCGAGTGCGCTGACATCAGCGCCTTTGCTCCTGAGATGAATGACGACGGCGTTGCCTAGCCGGAGGAATGGTTCGGGCTGGACCCGGCAGAGGGTGAGGACTCGGCGGAGGAGATCGCTTCCAGCGATGAAGGTGAAGACGACGAAGGAGAGGAAGGCAAAGACGTCGAGCCAGCCGATGAAGCGGCCAGCCAGCCTCAGCTTGACCGTGCCTCCAGCAACGAGGCGCGTGCTAGCGCGCCCTCTGCGGGAGGTGGTGATCATGCCGAGGCTCGCCTAGCCGGCCACTCCTCCAGCCAGCACTGCCGTCTTTACCGACCTGCCCGACTCGCCAGTCATTCCCTTGGCTTAATCTGCCGTCCTTGCTTTTCCTGCTTGTTACTCTTTGAACAATTTTTATTAAACTTGCGCAGTTCCACCCACTGGGGGTGTATTCAAACTATGTTGAATGCTGGCCTTTCGAAGGTCTTTTGTGTAAATATGATCGTGTGTGTGTTTGGCTTCCATTCGCGTATGCTTTTTATCCTTAGGCTGTTTCCTTTGCCGCCTTCCCCTGGCTGCTGCCTTCCCAACCGGCAGCTGCTCTGCGGCCTGTGGCTAGGGAAGAACTTGGCTATATTTTTTTTTGGGGGGGAAGGCAAGTACTCGAGCTTTCTTAGATTGAAGCGAGGTGAATGGAAGCCGGCCGGCCGGCTACTCTGGTAGTCGGTCGGTGGTGGGAGAAAAACCGGCTTTTGTTATATTAGTCCGTTAGTCCCTAGCCATTTTTCGTGTGGGCGTCCTTTCCTGCCTTTAACTCTTGCCAGCCGGACAGCCGGTTCTTCGAACTGCGACTTTTGGCAAGAGAAGGCTTGGGTGCCGGCACACTACTTGTCTGACCGCGGGTAGGACTTCTAATATAACTCAAGGCGGCCAGTCCCCGGGCCGACTAGTCGAACCCGGTGCCGGACGAAAAAAGTGAATGTAATGACATGATCATAAGCATGATACTCTTCATTCATAGATAAAAGATGCAGTCCCCGAGCTCTCCTCGGGGGGCCTATTGTCTCGTACTTAGTACAAAAGTTAGCCTGATACATACTGCATTTCAACTGTAAAATCTTCGGAGGAGGTTGGCGTTCCATGGTCGTTCCGACTCCTTGCCGGAGTCGTCTCTCTTTCGTACCTTCGGCTTCTGTGCGTCGATCAGGTAGTAGGAGTCATTTCCCAGCGCTCTGCTGATGACAAAGGGGCCTTCCCAAGGGGCCGAGAGCTTGTGCTGGCCGGCTGTTCGCTGGATCAGCCGGAGCACGAGGTCGCCCTCTTGGAAAGATCTTGGTCTGACCTTCCGGCTGTGGTAGCGGCGCAAGCCCTGCTGGTAGATGGCGGACCGGCTGAGGGCTAACAGCCGGCCTTCTTCCAGCAGGTCGACGCCGTCTTCTCGTGCTTCCTTGGCCTCCGCCTCCGTGTACATGGTTACCCGAGGCGAGTCGAACTCGATGTCAGTTGGGATGACCGCCTCGGCACCATACACGAGGAAGAAAGGAGTGAAGCCGGTTGACTTGTTTGGGGTAGTGCGCAGACTCCAGAGGACGGCCGGCAGCTCATCGAGCCAACAGCCGGCCGAACGTTCCAGTGGTACGACCAGTCGGGGCTTGATGCCGGAAAGGATGAGGCCGTTGGCTCGCTCGACTTGGCCGTTTGACTGCGGGTGGGCAACGGACGCTAAGTCCAACCGGATGCCCTGCGTCGCGCAGAAACGTGCCAATGCTCCCTTGGCGAAATTCGTGCCGTTGTCGGTGATGATGCTGTGTGGCACGCCGTACCGAGTTGTTATATCTGCGATGAATGTCACGGCAGTCGGCCCATTCAGCTTCTTGATCGGCTTTGCCTCAATCCATTTGGTGAATTTGTCCACGGCGACAAGCAGATGTGTCATGCCGCCGCGCGCCGTCTTGAATGGGCCCACCATGTCCAGTCCCCAAACGGCGAAGGGCCAAGTGAGGGGAATGGTCTTGAGTGCCGAAGCCGGCATGTGTTGCTTGGAGCTGAAGACTTGGCACCCTTTGCAATGTTTAACTAACTCCTTGGCGTCATCCAAAGCAGTCGGCCAAAAGAACCCATGGCGGAAAGCTTTGGCGACGAGTGATCTTGAGGCCGCATGGTGGCCGCATTCTCCTTGGTGGATGTCTCTGAGGATTGCAATGCCCTTCTCTTGCTCGACGCATCGCTGGAAGACTCCAGTGACACTGCGCCTGACGAGCTCTCTGTTGACGATTGTGTATGCTCCGGCTCGGCGTTGGACTTGTCTTGCCTCTGTTTCGTCAGCCGGCAGATCTTGGTTTATTAGGAAGTTGAGGATGGACTGGGCCCATGATGGAGCTGCGACTTCTTCTATTGCCAACACGGCTACTGCGACCAGGGCGGGCGGGCTGGGTGGTGAAATGCTGGAGTCGGCCGCCGCCTGTTGTGTTGGTGCAGTCCCCGGGCCGACTACCGCAGTCCCCGAGCCGGGTGTGGCAGTCCCTGGGTCGGGCGTAACTACGGAAGTCCCCGAGCCGCCTACTGACGTCCCCGGGCCGACTATCGAAGTCCCCGGGTCACCTGCTTGGTTCTTCGAGCCGGACCCGGCTGCGTCGGGGTCAGGCGGCACGAAGATGGAATCGGACTCTGGAGACGGCTTGATAGACGGCTTGAGGAGGCGTTGCAGAGAGACACCGGTTGGTATTGCCTGCCGAGTGGAGCCTATTCGAGCCAGGGTATCAGCTGGCTCGTTGTCGGCTCGCGGTACGTGGAGGAACTCGCATCCTTCAAAGTACCCGCTGATCTGCTGAACGAGGAAGCGGTAGCTTGCCATATTTGCGTCCTTGGCGTCCCAGTCGCCGGATGATTGCTGGACTACCAAGTCCGAGTCGCCGTAACATAGGATCCGGCGTATGCCGAGCTCTTTGGCAAGCCGGAGCCCGTGTATGAGCGCCTCGTACTCGGCCACGTTGTTGGAGGCGGCAAAGTGAATTTGCAGCGTGTATCTGAGCTTGTCGCCTTTGGGAGAGGTGAGGATGACGCCGGCTCCCAAGCCGGTGCGCATCTTGGACCCGTCGAAGTGCATGCGCCAATGAGTGGAGTCGGGAGCTGGCGGCAGGTACTGGGTCTCGGCCCAGTCGACGAGGAAGTCGGCCAATGCTTGGGACTTGATGGCGGTGCGAGGCTGGTAGAAGATCGTGTAGGGGGCCAGCTCGATGGCCCATTTCGCCACCCGGCCGGATGCATCCCGGCTGCCTATGATCTCGGCAAGCGGGGCGGTGCATACGACCGTGATGGGGTGCTCTTGGAAGTAGGGCTTCAGCTTCTTGGCGGCGAAGTACACGCCATAGCACATCTTCTGGTAGTGCGGGTAGTTCTGCTTCGAGGTAGACAGCACCTCACTCAAATAGTACACCGGCCTCTGGACCGGCTGGGCTCGGCCCTCTTCTGGGCGCTGGACTACGATGACGGTGCTGACCACCCGGCTGGTTGCAGCAATGTAGAGGAGCATGGGCTCTTTCTCAGTCGGCGCCGCCAGGACAGGCGGCGTGGCCAGCATCTTCTTCAGCTCGTGAAAAGCTTGGTCGGCTTGGTCGTTCCACTCGAAGTGAGTGGTCTTCTTCATGAGGCGGTAGAGGGGGAGAGCTTTCTCTCCGAGCCGGCTGATGAAGCGGTTCAGGGAGGCCAAGCACCCGGTGAACTTCTGGACGTCTCGAAGTTTGGTGGGAATCGCCATTCTCTCAATGGCCTTGATCTTTACTGGGTTGCATTCGATGCCGCGTTCAGAGACCAGGAAGCCTAGGAGCTGGCCGGCTGGCACTCCGAACACGCATTTCTCGGGGTTGAGCTTGATCTGGAACCGGCGCAGGTTCTCAAATGTTTCCTTGAGGTCTTCCAGCAAGGTGTCGCGCTTCTCCGTCTTCACCACAATGTCGTCTACGTAGACGTGGGCATTTCTGCCGAGCTTCTTGAGGAGGTACTTCTGCATGCAACGCTAAAATGTGGCACCGGCATTTCTTAAGCCGAATGTCATAGTCAGGTAGCAGAAAGCTTCGAATGGCGTGATGAAGGAGGTCTTCAGGCGGTCAGCCGGATCTAGCTTTATCTGGTGGTATCCTGAGTAAGCATCCAAGAAACTAAACAGCTCGCATCCGGCCGTGGAGTCTATCACTTGATCAACCCTTGGCAGGGCAAAGGGATCTTTAGGGCAGGCCTTGTTGAGGCTCGTGTAGTCTATGCACATGCACCACTTGTTGTTCTTCTTTAGCACGAGGACCGGGTTGGCGAGCCACTCTGGAAAGAAAACCTCCATAATGAAGCCAGCTACCAGAAGCCGGGCTATCTCTTCTCCTACAATCCTTCTTTTCTCCTTCGACAGTCGGCGGAGGGGTTGTTTGACTGGTTTTGCGCCTTCTCGGACATGTAGCTTGTGCTCGGCGAATTCCTTCGGAACACCCAGCATGTCCTTAGGGGACCATGCAAAGATGTCCCGATTCTCACGGAGGAAATCGGCGAGCTCGCCTTCCTATTTGCTGTTTAGGTTTGCCCCGATGACGGCAAACCTTTCTGGGTGCTCGGGGTCAAGAGGTATCTTCTTCGTCTCCTTGGCCGGCTGGAAAGATCCTTGGGCATCACACTCCTTGGGATCGGGGGACAGGGCCGGCTGTTTGCCGGCCATGGCCACGACTCGGTCCAACATCTTCTTTTCTTCGGCAATCACAAGGGACTCGGCCAGCCGGCTGCTGGCTGCTGCGCACTCGGAAGATTTCTTGTAATCGCCGGCTATGGTGATGATGCCCTTGGCGCTCGGCATCTTCATCTTGAGGTAAGCATAGTGGGGAACAACCATGAACCTGGCCAAGGCAGGACGGCCAAGCAATGCATGGTAGGGGCTCTCCAGGTCCACCACTTCAAACCAGATCGCTTCCCGGCGGAAATGATCCTTGTCCCCAAAGAGAACATCAATCTTGATCTAGCCAATGGGGGCGCAGGACAGGCCAGGTACAATGCCATGGAACACAGTCCGAGTAGGCATGAGTTGCTTCGTCTTGACGTTCAGCTTCTCCAGGGTGTCACGGTACAGGATGTTGATGCTGCTCCCGCCGTCTATCAGCACGCGGGAGAAACGGGCGGCGCGTCTGTCCGTTGCAAGGGTGGCATCCAAAACCAACGCATAAGAGCCGGGAGATGGCATCACCTCTGGGTGGTCGGCCCGGCTCCAGCTGATAGGCTTTTCTGACAAGTGCATGTGCTCGGCGGGGCTTGTAGCGACCACGTTGACTTCCTGGTGCTCTCGGCGTCTGCTGCGCCGGCCTTCGGGCTGGCTTGTAAAGACGACATAGGTGGCATGCTCGTCAGGGAACTCATCGTGCACAGCTCCGACTGCTGGTCGAGCGGTCGGCAGCTGCGGAGCCGGAGGCGGCGGACCAGCAGGCGGAGGCGGCGCGAGCCCTTCGCCTTTGGAGATTCGGGTGAGCCAGTGGCACTTCCGGGTTGTGTGGTTAGACGGCTTCGCGCCGCTGTGGAACTTGCATGGGGCGTCGAGAGTTTGCTCGTAGGAGAAGGCCGGCTGCCAAGCCGGCCTCCCGCCCCTCTGCTTCTTGGGTGTGGGCCGCCCTTCTGGCTGCTCGTCTTCGACTGTGGCCACCTGCCGACTGGTGGAGAGCGGCACGGGGCCCTTGCGCTTGTGGTCGTTCTGGTACGGGCGTCGGACAGAGTCCCCAGCCGGCGTCTTGGGCGCCGGGTTGAGTACCTTCCCGGACACGTCTACCCGGAGTTCAGTCTTCATTGAGGAGTCGGCGGTGGCGTACTTGTCCGCTATGACCAGAAGCTCGTCGAGGGTAGTCGGCTCGTCACAGAGGAGCTTGTGCTTGAGGAGGGTGCCTTCTCGGCACCCGGCAATGAAGTATTCTATGGCTTGCACCTCGTGCACCCCTTCGCAAGAGTTGCGGAGCTCGGCCCAACGCGTGAGGTAGTCGCGAGTGGATTCAGCGGGGCCTTGTACGCACAAGGAGAGCTGTCTGGGCTTGGGAGCCCGCTTGTAGGTGCTGGTGAAGTTGCGGACGAAGGCTTCTATGAAGTCTAGCCAGCTGTTGATGCTGTATGGCTTGAGGCTGTTGAGCCAGGTCTGCGCCGTGCCTTGCAGCATGAGGGGCACGTACTTCATGACGACGCGCCTGTTGCCGTTTGCTATGCGAACCGCTGTGGAGTAGTCGATTAACCAATCTTCCGGCTTCACGGAGCCGTTGTACTTGGGCGTGTCTCTTAGGAGCGAGAACCCTTTGGGGAAAGGCTCGTCACGGATGCGGGGGCCGAAGCAAGGCGAGCCGACATCATCTTCTTCTTCTAGCGCCAGGGATCGCGCTAGGCGGTCAATCTGATGGCGGGCATCGTTCTTGCTGACTCCTTCGCGGCGACCTAGTCGGCCGCTGAGAGTCGGATGTGTGACAGGCGGTGGGGTGGGATATCTCTCCCCACGAGGCGGAGGCGGAGGCGGGTTGCCCCGCCGCTCCACGGCCCGGGGACGGCCTTCTGCGTCTCGCTCGATGGATATCCGGGTTCGGCTTCGGCTGGCAGCCGGCTCTTTCTCGTGTCGCGCGCGGGTTTTACCCGCAGTCGGCGTCCGGGACGTCGCGCCGTGCTCTTGACGCGGGGGAGGGCTTTCCGCGCGGGCGTCGGCTTCATGCCGCTGTGCGGCTGCATCGATTAGTTGCTGGAAGCGTCTGGTCATGTGGGGGAGTTCTTCGGCCCCCAGTCCGTCTAGCTCGTCTACGGCCTCCTGGGCGGCGCGCAGGTTCTCGAGTGGAGTGGCGTAGACTGGGCGGTCGACTCCTAGCATGTCGAGGGCAGCGCCGCGCTGTCTGACAACGCCGGCTCGGCTTGGCCCGCCTGGGGGCGGCGTGCCAAAGGTGGCGCGGTCGGATTCGCGCTGGTGGGCCTCAGTGAGGCATCTCATGGAAGACAACTTCCGGCCCTCCGTGAGGTGGGCGAGGCGGCGAGCCTCTAGTGCTTCGGCGTCGGCATCGGCCGGGAGGGGAATGGACAAGTCGTGGACCGCCGCATGCGGGGTGTCGAGGGCGTTCTCGCCAGAAGCGCCGCCGTGGCCGATGACCATCACCTTAGTGGTGGCACCATCGCAGCCATCGGCCCGGGGAAGCGGGTCGTTGTAGATCGCAACGTCGATGGGGAAAGCGTCAAGCGAGGCCGTGTCGGAGTCGACAGGCATCGGATTGGTGGAGCCAACAGACTCCAAGTCCACAGCAGGCTCGCCGGAGACGTGGAGCTGGCCGAGGAGGTTGACGAGGTGGTCGGTGCCCGCGTCAGAGGCGGGCTCGTCGGAGATGAGGGTCTCGTCAAGGAGATCGGTGAGGCCGCTCACTGTGCAGACGTTGGTGACGCCTTGCAGCGCGTCGTGGCAAGCGCCATCGGGCGTGCCGGGCTGGCTACGCTCGCTGGGGAGGAAGAGGGTTCCCGTCCAGAACAGGTCTCCGAACGGTGGTGCACCTGGCCCCACGGTGGGCACCAAATGTCGGGTGGTAGGTGCGCCAATGGGTGGCTTATCATTGTGGGAGCCAGTAAGACGTCGCCGGTGCCTGGAAGCGGGATGAGGCGAAGACATGGACGCCGGCGAATCTTACCCAGCTTCAGGGCTCTCCGTGGAGATAACACCCCTACTGCTGCTGTGCAGGGTCTCCGCATGATCACTAGATGAACGAGTGGCTACAAGATGCTCCTTGAGCTGTTTGGCGAGAAGAAGAAGAAGAAGGGCACGGCTAGCTCTCCTCTCCTCTCTATGTGGTGTCTAAAACTAGCTCAGATCAATCCTTTGCATGGGTGCCCCGGGGGGTTTATATAGGCCCACCCCCTAGGGGTACAATGGTAATCCGGCTGGGCGTGGGCCCTAGCCGTCTGTGTCTACGCTCGCCGGCTTCTGCGCCGGCGGGCAGCTCAGATCAATCCTTTGCATGGGTGCCCCGGGGGGTTTATATAGGCCCACCCCCCGGGGGTACAATGGTAATCTGGCTGGGCGTGGGCCCTAGCCATCTGTGTCTATGCTCGTCGGCTTCTGCGCCGGCTGCTGGGGCCCGCCGGCTGGTGGGTCCCGCCGGCTGCCGTCTCCTTGGTCGACAGGCATGCCCCACTATCAAGGGCCTTGTCGGTGGCTAGTTACTGTTGCCTCAAACCTGGTGACGAGGGCTTCGCCGAGGTAAGCGTGGCTACAGTGCCGCCGCCCGGCGGGCGATCGCTGTAGCCTCACCTTGTCTTGTCTCCTTAATGGGGCGTCTCCTTCGAGGGAGGAAGCAAGCCGGCTGTGGGGAGCAGGCCCTGTCTTGGGCCGACTGGGGGAGGCCTGGCCGCCTTCGGGTGTCTCTCTGCCTGAAGGGGCCCACCGCCCGTGGGCCGCGCTGACAGCCCGTCGTGGGTGGCATAAGGGTCAACATGGCAACAGTGCCGCGCCGGACGGGTCATGGCCACCCCGTACGGCGCACTATGCCAGGCGTGCTCTGAGATTCGGGGGTGGCAGGCTTTACTGTAGCTTCGCCCCGCCACATCACCGTTATGTGGATGCAGACTTCGAGGGTATGATCTTGACCGCTTTGTGGGAGTCGGCTTCTCGCGGCCGGCTTCTTGGAGCCGGCCCTCCCGCGGCTTTCTTCGTGAGGGCTAAAGCCGGGCCGCCTTCCGATAGTTGGCCTGGGAGACAGCCGGCAAGGGGAAGGCGGCCCCACGTCTTGGATTCTTGAGGGCCGGATCGGCTCATAATTTTTTCAAAAGGGCCAGGGGGAGCCGGCTAGGCTACACGTGGTCGTTTACTCCAACAGTAGTCCCCGAAGCTGATCGAGCTTCGAGGCTGACAAAGGGACGAGAAGCTTGGTCAGCTTCCTATCTTGAGGAGCCGGCTTTGCTTATGCGCGCCGTCTTCGGAAAGCTCCGTATCTTGTAGGCGGGAACGTGGGTCGGCCTGCGAGCTGACCGCGCGCCACCCCGCGGGCCACGTGGCAAGGAAAGCCTGCCAATGCACGCGCGCGATGGGACGCCGCCGCAGGCCCGGGCCCGCCACTTCTAGGCCTCGACCCAAGCGCGGATCTTCTGCGACCCACAACGGACCGCTCGCCTTCCCGCGGCGGTTTCATTTCGTCATCAGGGCGCAATAATCGCGGGACGTGGGGGAGTGGGCGCAGTTGATCCCACGTTCCCCCACACCACGCCTCCTCGGCTCCGCCGCGCAGGTCTATAAGTAGGGGGAGGAGAGGGAGCGGCAGAGGCTCGCACGCTCTCCCTCGCTCCACCCTTTCTCACCTTCCTTCTCCTTCCTTCCGCCGCCACAGCGACCCATTGCCGCGCCGCTCCGCCGTCGGACCTCTCGGTTCCTTCGGTCCCGCCGTAGTGGGGTCGTGCGCGTCTCCGCCGTCGCATCGCCTTGTTCCTCGCCGCGTCGGTCCCATGGTGTTGTCGAGCTCGTGGGACGGCTCCAACGTCCACGAGGACCACGTTGAGTTCCTCTGCCGGACGCGGCGTCTGCCGGGCGAGAACTACGTGTGGGTTCGTCGTGCGCCGGCGAGGGAGATTTCACCGGCACCGAAGGAGGGCGAGCGGGTAACCTTCCGCTCGCACTGCCTGCGCGGCTTCGGCCTCCCTGCGAGCGGATTCCTTCGCGCTTTTCTTGAGTTTTACCACCTCCAGCCGCATCACCTCACACCCAACGCGGTGATGCTGCTGTCGGCTTTCGTCACCCTGTGCGAGGGCTTTCCTGGGGTTCTCCCCACTCTCGAGCTCTGGGGAGAATTTTTCCAGTGCAAGCTCGGCACCGTTGTCGCGGGCGTGCCCGCCCCCTGTGGAGCCTTCATCGCCATGAGGCGGACGGGCGAGAACAATCCGTTCCCGCCCATCCCGCTGATCCAGTCGGTGAAGCTCTGGCAGAAGTCCTATTTTTACGTGAAGAACGTCGCCCAGCAAGGCGACTTCGTCAACCTGCCGGCTTACGTAGCCGGCCCGCCAGCTGGGAGGCAACCCTCACTACCTATTACCTGTTTAATATCAAACCTTTGGGTGTTACTTCTACGTTTGCTTTTTATGCCATGCTATGCTAGTAGATGTGGATTGGGTGAGTGATATCCATGACAGATGTGAGTTTGTTAATTAATGGTTTATCTAAGGTGGCAACTTAAACACACATCTGGGTGGATTGAGGCACCTGGGTATTCCAGGACTTGCCTGTTTTCTTTTGGACCGCCACCAAGGCTCAAAGGGATCATGAGACTATTCATACTAGAAACTTCCATGTGCAGCCACAAGCTATTATGGGCTCTAGCATAGTTGACTAAGTCGTGCGAACTCTTACAGTGGTAGACTAGCAGATGTAGGGGATGTAGGTGGTACGATCTACCCGATCGTAAGGTGCGAGCGCTTCTGAAAGACTATGTCTCGGTCATCCGTCTTCTCAAACACCATGTAGTGCGAGAAACCAAACGGAGGCGATCGAGTCTTGTGGGGAAAAGTGCGCAAACCTCTGCAGAGTGTAACAAACTAATCATGGTTAGCCGTGTCCCCGGTTATGGACATCTTGAGTATCTAGTACTTGGATTATCATGTGAATCTCAACATGTTACTCTAAATTAATTTTGTTGGGTTTTGATTAATGATGATGTTTAATTGGGATTGAGAATGCTGTCAACCATTCTCAATGTTTAACAACTACCATGATAGTTAAATAAATTTATTCCTTTGCAGTAGGGAAAAATTGGCTTTACGCAAAACTGTAACCATAGAGCTTTCCACCAGCCAAATATGCATATAGTATAGTTGTTGCATTCCATTACTCTCTATGTGTTACCTTGCCAGCATATTCCATGTGCTGACCCGTTTTCGGGCTGCAACGTTAATGTTGCAGACTTTTCAGACGATGATTAAGGAGTTTTTAGGTCGTGGTTCTATACTCAGTGATGCCGTTGGAGTTGACGGACTCACTTACCTTCCAAGCCTTCCGCTGTTATAGTTATTAGATGGCCTTAAGCCATATTTATTGTAATAAGTTCTCTATGGAGACACTCGATGTAATAAGTGTGTGATTGCTACTCTGTTATAAATCCTCCGAGTACTGTGTGGTGTCAGCATTACTGATCTAGGGATGACACCGAAACACAGAGATCAGACCGTTTGAGGTCTGGTCGCTACATATTATTACCCGCTACTTTATCGTTCAAACTTGAGTTTTAAAATGCCCGTGGGGCACATATCGAGGCAGCAACGAATAGTATCTATCTACTATCTGGTTCATATGGGGTCTTCTATGTGGTTCATGTTGGGTGGGCAACAAACAGTCACTACTAGGGAAAACCTTATACACCGAATCTTAGCGGTAGCGCTTGTTAAAAAACAGCGCTAGTGCTAAATAGCAGTAGCGCGTGCAGGTTAAATGCGCTACGGATACACACATGGTAGTAGCGCGTCTCCCTTTAAACGTGCTACTACTAAAATTCTCACTACTAAGCCTATAGGCTACATATAGTAGTAGCGGTCTTTTAGAAACAGCGCTACCGCTAAGATTATTTTAGCAGCACGTTTACGGTGAAAGGCGCTACTGCTAATGAAAAGAAAAGAAAATGAAAAAATAGAAAAGTAAATGAAAATGAAAGAAATAGAAAAAGGAGAAAGGAAAAAATAAAATGTAAAGAAAAATAAATGAAAAAGGGAAAATGGAGAAAGGCATATAGTAGCGTATGTTCAAAAGAGGCGCTATAGATAATGTAGCAGTAGCGCCTGTGTAGACCCCCGCTATAGAAAGAGAAAAGGAAATAAGAAAAGAAAAGGAAAATACATAGCTATAGCAGTAGCGTGTTTAGTAAAAATCGCTATAGCTAACTTAGCTATAGCGCTTTTTCTGAAACACGCTACTGCTAAGTTTGACTTAACCCAAAAGCGGTCCCCCCGGCCACCACTTCTCCCCAAAATCCCTCGCCCCACTTCGCTGTCATCTCCCCAATTCACTACTGCCCCACTTCGACGCCGTCTCCTGCCGATGTCGACGCCCCCGGAGCCACCAGAGCCGCGCTACGTCGACGCCACTGGAGCCGCACCCAACGCCACCGAAACCGTGCGGCCTCATCAATGCCACCGAAGCCGCCCTCGGCGCCACAGGAGCCACCCTCGACGTCCCTACCTCCCTCGGCACAACTATCTCCCTCGCCATCACTGGAGACGCCCCTTCCTCCCTCGCCACCACCGGAGCCATCCTCTGTAAGCCCTCACCCTCCTCCTCTCTCTCATGTATAGCACAAACATTGGACAAAGAACTAGCTAGATAGGTTAACTAGTTTAATTAGGTTAATTATCTAGGTTAGTGCAAGATTTTAGTTAGGGCTTTGACAAAGAACTAGTTAGGTTAACTAGTTTCATTAGGTTAATTATCTAGGTTAGTGTAAAAATTTATTTAGAGCTTTAACAGACAACTAGCTAGGTTAACTAGTTTAATTAGGTTAATTATGTAGGTCAACTAGGTCAACTAACTAGGTTAAATAGCTAGGTTAATTAGGTTTGTTAGGTTAACAAGCGTTCTGGCAAATTTCAGGTTAATTAGGTTCGTTAGGTTAACAATGTGTGTGTGTGTGTGTGAGAGAGAGAGAGAGAGGAATAGCTAGAACAGAATTTGGGTTCTATCCTAGGCAGAGAAGTGTTTAGTGAGGTCATTTTGCAAAGGTTTTTGATTTTTGAAAAGACCACTATTTTTCTAGGAAAAGAATTTAGGCAAGTTTTATTCTAAAGATGATCCCTTCCTAGACTTTTATTGTTGATTATATTATTTCATTGAACTGGTCATGTTATATCTTTTCATTGAAGTGGTTCAATTGTGGCCATGTGGCCTTTTGTTGTTTCTAGGGAATGAAGCCGAGTGGCCTATGTTCTGCCGGAATGTTGATTCATTTCCGTTCCGGCAAATCTTAGGTGCTCGATTTGTCCACTTTTTAGCAAAGGTCATGCCAAAATTTTCCGTGAATTTCGGCATGACTTGTGCTACAAACTAGGACATATCGAGTGCCTGGGATTTGCAGCAACGGGAAGGAGTCAACGTTCCTGAAAAACATAGGCCTTTTTTATGTCATTATTCATTTTATTAGGTCTAGAATTAATTGACTAGATTTAATCACAGGAAACATGGCTATCAATAATGAAGGACAGGGTTCTGGTGATTGCGACAACATCTACCTGATGGTAGACAAATTTTTGAGCCTTGCCAACGATCAACGGATGTTGTTGATGGGCCCACATGTTGCATCGGAGACTGACACCGACATCTAGACTGGCGCTGAGACTGAGACCGACGCTGAGACTGAGACCGGCGCCGAGACCGGCATTGAGTCTGGCGGAGCCGGTATAGAAGCGAAAGCAAAGAGGCAACAGCGCCCAAACCAGCTCATGACTACTAGACTGGTGGTCACAAAGGTGGACGATGACATTTTTGAGCCAACAGCGCCCGCGGAAGCGTGATCGTGCTACGGCAATCAAATAGGCCACATCGTACGGACAACCGCCACCATCAACAATAAGAAACTAAAGAAGATAGGAAATATGAGGGCCTCCCTCCTAAAGAAGCTGCACCAGATATTCTTGTTCCTGGGCCGGGATGAAAAGGAATATAAATATCCAGATAAGGACCCGACAATGAAGAAGATAAACAAACACGCCATGACCAAGTTTGGTGACGCGTTGGCCGCCTGGAAAGCTAGGCTGAAACATCTGATCGTCAACAAAAAGAACCCTACTCCGAGATTGTAAAGGATAATCTGACAATCACGGAAGAGCAGTTTGAAATATTCAAGGCAGCTTGTGAGGCCGAAGCTGCCAAAAAAAATTCGAAGTACATCAAGGGGCTTCAACGGAGGAACATGGGGTGCCACCACCTCGGAAGCCGTGGTTACGGCGGGAAGAGGTCCATATGGGCCAAGGGGGACACGGAACGCGAAAGTCTGGGCATCCTAGACCCCATGGCGGACTTCACCGTCCCGCGGGAGCGTGACGTCCTCAGGGCATGGCACCATTGGGACTCAGTCAAGAAGGTTTTCAAGATGGACCCGATCACGACAGAGTTCATGAGACTGCTAGTAGTTTTAGTTTCTGATCAATTCGACTGCACGTTTAGTCATATTTTTAAATGATCCTTGTTCCTTTTGCAAAGAGAGCAGCACAGGATTGCAGCCGAAAGCAACTCGCCGTCTGAGGCGTTGGCGAGGCCCAAGTGGGACACCCCATTCAACCGGGCGTTGAACATATTGAAACAAATCCCCGTGGACAATCGGCCGTCGTATGGACGCGTGCACGGTGTCGGTGACAGCGCCACATGGAAGAAGTACTACCATGAGACCACGGAGGAGAGAAAGGAAAGACGGAGGTTAACTGAAGAAAACATCGACAAGATGGTTGAGATTGCGGTTGAGAAAAAATCAGCTGAGACAGTTGCAACAGCGGTAGCTGTCGCAAAACAGGTGATTGCAGATGTGTCTAGTGTCTTGGTTCCGGCCATTTTCAGTTGGAGCAGGCAAAATCCAGAAAAAAATGCAGCGGACTTTCCCCTTACCGACTTCTTCGGGAGCAGCTCGACTAGCATTGCACCAGCACCGGCTCCCGCACCTGCTTATAGCAGCCCGTCCTCCGTCTCGGACGTGCTCGGCGGTGCTTCATCTTTGGCTGAGCTCGACGCCCTCATGGTATCTGTCACATCGACCCTCTTCAATAAATGTATAATCTCCCGTTTTCGTTGCCTTTCGGATGTCTCATGTCGAAGACATGTCTTTGCAGGCCGACGTAACCCCGTGCACCATATTGTACACCATTGGCGACCAGAAGGTGGACGTGGGGAAGGCAACGATAATGAAGCCAAAGGAACCATTGTTCCACAGCCAGCCGATCCCCCCTGACGTCTTCAAGGTATCCGTGGTCAGTGTCAAACAGGGCCATGAGAATTTGGCTCCTCCGGTACTAGGGGGATGACGACGAGACCCTACGGCGGGTTGGTGGTTGCAATGGGTGGGTCCTATTGTGGCCAACGAGTCTGCTTCGTCTGGAGGCGGCCGGGAGCATACCCACGAGCACACAGCCTCAGCAAGGTATAAACATGAACACCCCACCTACCCAATTAGCGTCGGCTGTCGTGCTGGGTGATAGCGGATGGGGATAGGAAGAGGCTCCATTAGTCGCTGATGGCGTCATCGTAGATGAGGATGAGGATGACGATGACACTCAGAGGTATCTCAATACTGGCACCTATGATGAGTACTCAGGGTTTGAGCGTCATGAGTCAGTGCCTGAATTGCCGCCTCCGGAGGCTAAAAGTATTATAGACGAACTTCCAGTAGGAAACAAGCATAGGAAGAGATGGAGGAAAGGCAACAAAGATGCTTCTATGATCCAGCTGCCTCAGCAGCCTCGGGTTCAAGACCGTATACCTATCACCGGTGTGGCAAAATGGCATATCGACGGTGAACCAATCCTACCTAAGGCAGCGTTAGAGGCCACACATGGCGATCTAAGTAGACTTCATGATGATGTGCTGCGAAGAGAGAAAAGCCTCGTCGCCTCGGAAAATCTAGGATACCCACTCTATGTGGTTAATGTTCCGCGGCAAAGGTCGTGCGTCCACACATGCCCTGCGGACAAGTTCTTCCTTCGATTCGATTACATCTTCGCCATGTTTCACTTGAAGAAGCTGGATTTTACGTTTGTCTGCCTTTATGCCTTGTACATGAACTACATCATCGGGATTGAGCAGATACCTTATATGTGTGTCGATGACCCGTACTTCATGCACGAGGGCTTCTTGGCAGTCTGCGCACAGCACCGTGAATACGCGAGGGACTACATTGCCGGTTTCATGGTCGCCAATAAGGATAAGGAGGCGATTCCCGTGCCTTATCATCCCATGTAAGTCATCCACGCGGATACCCTTCCTTCGATTTCAATCATTCATTTGCACGATGGAGGCTAATTAAGTTGAGGTGTACTTACTTTGCGCAGCGGCGGGCGTGTCGTCCTCATCATCCTTTACCCCGATACTCCCACGCTCTTTACTTGGACTCGTCGAAGAACATCAACAAAAAGGATTACACCCACATCAAGTTTGTTCTTGACAGTGCCATCTTTTACTACGGCGTATGCGGTGGAGAGATCAAGGACAAGAAGACAAGGGACGGCAGGCCCGCCTTCAGCCATAAGACCGACTTCTGCTGCATCCAGCAACCGAGTGATACTCTTAGTGATGGATTCTATGTACTACACCACATGTTGGAGTACAGACGGGATCAGCAGGACCTTCGCATGTCACCTAAATCTGGCGATGCCCATATTCTACAATGGGCAAAGAACATAGGAGATATCCCGGATCATCTACTTCGAGCTGAGTTTTATCACATCCAGCATGAACTTTTCCAAGTCATCGTGAAGGAGGTCCTCGACAAAACAGATCTGTTCTATGAGGAAGGGCAAATGTCACAGGAAGACGTCCGAACACGCATAGCCGCTCAGCGTCTCCACCTAAAGCCTTTCACTAAACTCGGGGACTATCTCCCTGAGTTGGATGGATGGAACGACATGTCGGAGTGATTGTCGCTATATGACAATGTGTCCGTTTAGTCCATACTTTACGAATGACAAAACTTTGAGTTATGCACGATTAAACTTTATTTGTGATGTAATTAAACCATCCCCCTCAACTAGCGAAGATCACTATGGTTAGGACATTTTGGGTATGATGAACTTTGTTATTTATGCTTATGATATGTTGCTTCTATTTTTGCCAAGTATGTCTCTTTCTGTTGCTCAACTATATATGTTGCATATCATCGACTCATGTGATGATGCAGGTGCATAGATCATCGATGACGAAGAAGTGCAACGTCAGGAGTATACGACGAGTGGCCGGAGTGTCAGGCCCAGGTGTATCGGTTTCCGGTTTCCAAGCGACAACCAGCAGTTAGTTTAGGTTCACGCTAATGCGAGAGAGGGATACAAACTCATGTACTGCATAGTTCCGCTCTCACTCATAGTGATGGCTCTTCTCGCATATATCATTGTTTAGATGGATGACGATGTAGTTGAAAGTAATCGAGACGTGTATTGCTATTTTCGAGATGATGACGAGAGACCACTTTGTGTTGGATGATGATTATGATGATGACATGATTTGATGCTATGATTACATTTGTATGTGTATGATATGCTAAAGATTATTGTATAAAGCCTATTCAAATACAAAACAAATATGCAGAAAAAAACTAATAAAACTAACAGTAGCGAGGGGAATAAAGTTAGCAGCAGCGCGCTCTTAGTAGTAGCGCGTCCAAGTTACGAGCGTTGCATCTATTAGCAGTAGCACGTCGAGCTAAAGCTCGCTGTTGCTAGCCATGTATAGCAGTAGCATGGGGCAATGCGCGCTACTGATACATGTTAGTTGTAGCGCCGTATCAGTAGTGCGGGACCCCGCGCTACTGATACACCAAATACCCACGCTACTGCTAGGCTTTCCCTAGTAGTCAGTAGATGATCCATTGTCTATCTTTTTAAACTGAAGCTATATTCTACCTGCTATCATTAGTTTTGGATCTATCCACTCGTTTGCTACCATTAGTCTTGATTTCTGCATGAACCTCTTAGGCCTTACAAAATCTAACTATTTTTTTATTATGCATGTCGATTATTGTACACAATCATACTGAACATGTAGATAAAAAGAGAAGACTGTTGCATGGGAATATAATGTCATGCAGACACCGCTCCATGGTGGGCGAAGTGGGGCCCCCTCCCTCCATTCCAGATTGTATTCTAGAGGAAGATAACTGTTTAGATGGGGGTTCAGAGGGAGCCGACCACTCCTATTTACCACTTGAGGTGTTTGCTCTAACCTGGCATGCTGATGTTGGTCATATCATGCATATGGCTCCTCGCATTGCTTTCATTATACATCTTATATGTCATGAGCTTAGTTTAGATTTGCTTTGTGTGAATGCCACCTGTTTGGTTTCTGTATCATAATCCCACCGTTCCTAAATATTTGTCTTTTTAGAGATTTCAACAAGTGACTACATACAGAGCAAAATGAGTGAATCTACACTCTAAAATATGTCTATATACATCCGTATGTGGTAGTCCATTTGAAATATCTAAAAACACAAATATTAGGAACGGAGGGAGTATATGGGAATTATGCAATGCCATCTTCTTTAGCCAGGTATCATATACGTGAATCATGCAATGCCATCCTGTTTAGCCAACCATCGTATATGTGAATTGTATCGTGCCATATTTTTCATAATGTATTCCATTTGTCAACAATGTTTATACATTCATGTACTCTTCCTGTGCATCAGCCCTTTGAGTCGGTCATGGGAGAATCTGGAGTGAAAACAAGGTCTCTTGAGCAGTCAGTGCTACCTGTCGATGCAGATTTCTTGCTGGTTACAGATAGCTCCTCAGAGGAGGATTCAAAGGCAGATGACCAGCCGTATCCCCCCCCCCCCCGAGGTGCATGCTCTAACTTGGCAGGGTTATATTGCTCATATCATGCATATGGTGTCTTGCATTGCCATGCCATGTGCTTAGACTAGACATGCTTTGTGTGAATGCCTCTTGTTTGCTTTCTATATCAGATATGTGAATTATGCAATGCCATGTTTTTCAGCCAATTATCATATATGTGAATTATGCACCGCCATGTAACCAGGCATCATATATGTGAATTATCTCATGCCATTTTTTATTATATTCCATTTGTTGACAATCTGTGTATATTCAACTACTCTTCATGTGTATCAGCCATTTGAGCCAGTTATGGAAAAATCAGGAGTGAAAACAAGGTCTTCAGAGCAAGCAATGGTACATGTTGAAACATATATCTCGATGGTTACAGGGAGCTCCTTAGAGGAGGATTCAGAGACAGATGACCAGTCCTATATCCCACCTGAGGTGTATGCTCTAAGTTGCAATGTTTATATTTCTCATATCATGCATATGGTGTCTTGCATTTCTTAGTTTAGACATCATATGCACAATATTGAATTCCATCTACTTAGTTTAGAGATCATACATGCGAGTGACAACTGCTTAGTATATGAATCAATTATGTCAATTATATCATGCCATCCTGTATACTTAGACAACATGTATGTGAATTATTTCATCTCAACCTATTTTAAAAAGACATCATATAGTTTTGTCATGTCACCCTGTTTAGATACTCATCATATGTTGAATTATGCCATTATATCCTGTTAAGTTATCCATCATATATCTGAAACTGTATCATGCTATCCTATTTAGTTAGGCATCATATATGTGAAATTGTGTCATGATGTCATGTTTGGTTAGACAACATATATGTAAATTACCACATATGTCTATCATACAATGTCTGTACATTCAATTTCTTTTCTTGTTTATCAGCCATTTGAATTGGAGGGGTGATGGCAGTATCTAAGGGAGCAAAACCCCGTTCTTCACAAAAGACAGTGCTACCCATCGATGCAGATAGAACCATGGTTTTACTAGCCCACAAACTAGCCCCACCACACATAATTGAGACTCTTCTAGATTGCACACTTACACCGTTGGGCAGAGAACCACCTACAACCCATCTAATCCCAACCCCAGCGGATAGTAACCCACTTCTAGTTGACAAAGCGCCATGTCCACCACAGAGTACCCCCACACGAGCAGTTTGTAAAGCAACTGCAGTGCCCAAAGGACGAAGAGCACCATAGCGAACCCAAACTCCATGTTTAAAGTAGAAGAGCAACTGTTCTTAGGTCAGATTCTGTAGATATGGTCCATACTCCTTTGATGTTGCGTCACTATATTTACTCATATCAACTACTTTCGAATTTGAAGGATCCAATTGAAACTCCAATGGCACAATAGGTATGTTTTAAACCTATTTCTTTAACTGGATTGCTGTTCTAACTTCTTGCTCTATGTTGATTTCAGTTTCAGTTGTATAAACAGTTATGTTCTCATGTGATGCACATTACCAGTGTTGCTAATGCTGTGTAGTTTCTCACACTTAAATTCTGTCTATCTTGTTGTATCTTAAAAATATATGAGTTAAACTGTGTCCCTATCTTGATTTGGCAACATAAACTAGAATGATATGGACAATACGGTGACCATAGTACATAGATAAATGTTTGTTTCATGCTGTTATCCTGTCCACCTTACTACTGAACCAGTTTACCAAAATGAGTTTCGTATACTACATGTTAAACATGTGACGTGTCTGCTTGTTTCTCTTGTAGTATGCGAACATAATATTGGAGAAGAGGACCCCCACTATGCAATGGTAGAGAAATTAATGCAGATAAGGTTCAAGAAGTGAGACAACCCTATTAGTCTCCAAGAAAGGTGATAAAGACGATCTTGCAGACAGTGAGAAAACCCCATAGTCCTATGTTGATGTAGTGTTCGAGTTACTGGCTAGTACCGCTGGCACAAGCTCTTCGGACTCGCTTCCTGAATCACTTCGGCTTCTTCAGTCTCAACTACAAGATTAAAGGCATTAGTCAGTTGTGTTGCGGCAAGAAGCTGAAGGACTAAGGAAGTCCCTATAGAACTCAGATGCATACTTTCTTGTGCAACAACAAGCGCTAGAGGATTTAAGCGCCAACCAAGAGAAAGTTAATAAGCTTGCTAAGCATCTTGCCAGCATTATGGGTACGCAGGATATTGTTTCTTGAGCTCTTCTGAAGTGGTTTTAGCTCTAGACTTGTTTTGCTACGGCGTTTATTTGCACTGGTCGCCAACTTTGACAACCAGTATATGTGATATGATGCTTTGTTCCCTATATTAGCACTGGTGGTGAACTTTGATGCCCAGTGGATGTAATATGTGTAATAGTCGTGATAGCCTAGCGTAAGTTGCTTGCTAATTTATTTCCTTGTTGTCTTGTTTTTTGTTTGCTTGTAGTCAGTGCAGTTCTTCTTCCGCGGTTTGCTAGTGGCCGCAATAACCTATTTTTAAAACTAGGCCACAATAACCATGGGCCACATATTTACTGTAGTGACCCTGGGCCTCCTACGGGCCATAGAAACAATGGGCCTTCTACGGGGAGTAGCATCAATGGGCCTTCTACAGGTCATATGATCGATTGGCCAAACATGGGCCAATAACGGACCACATTATGGGCCTTAAACGGGCTAGAGTTGGAATCGTCCGTTCATGGGCCGACCATAACGGGCCATCGTTAATCTGTCGTATTTGATGACGTTATGAAAATGGCCCAATGGATTAACGGGCCACAAACGGGCCGACTATAACCACGGGCTGAATTTGGCCCACAATCAAAAAAGGCCAGTAACAAGCCGTAAGTAACCAAATGCTAGAAATGAGCCCAAGAATAAATGCGCGCTGAGAAGGCCAAAAGATAACATGGGCTTGAAATGGCTCAATGGAATAATGGGTCGTTAATGGGTATAAAGTGATATACTGTTCATTACAGGCCAGTTTCACCACGGGTCGTTAATGGGCCAAGAGTTACAAAGTGCCTTATATGGGCCGAAAGACACCATGGGCCATACATGGGCCGGAAGTTACAACAGACTGGAATCATATTGGACGGCCCAGATGACGCTACTGGGCCTAATTCGGATAGGCCATAAGGGGCCCTGGGTTAGTGGGCTGTAAATGGGCTATGTGTGAACATGCCCTTAACAGGCTTTCTGTGGGCCGGCCCGCTATCTTTTGACCAAGTCAAACAGGCCATCCTTTTCACAGGAATGGGCCTCTGTTGGGCTATGCCACGTGTCGACGTATCATTGGTGCATTATGTCCAATGAGTGGATGAGATATGTCCCAACGGTGAGCCGACACGTGTTTCCTCCAACCAATGATAATTTTACACATGGAAAATCCCCATTGGTCCGGGTTGTTAACGGGTTATCGGATCCAAACCGGAACCCGATAGCTTAATGGTGACCCGTTATGGTGGATTCCATGTGTCAGTCACCCTTGACGAAAGCACTTCTATGACGCACGATTTATCTTCATGGAAGTGGATACTTCCGTGATGATAATTTTGGTAATGTCATGGAACACTTCTACGACAACACAGTTATGTCTATCTTGATTCTGTCATAAAATCGTCATGGATGTACATGCATGATAGAAAACGTGACCTACTGTGACAAACACGTATCATCACGAAAGTGTTTTTTTGTAGTGCTATCTGCTACCGATAATTTCAGTGCTTGCAGAGAATACCTTGCTGAAAACCGCTTGTCATTTCTGTTTGCTCCTTGTTGGGTTCGACAGTCTTACTTATCGAGAGTACTACGATATATCCCTTATACTTGTGGGTCATCAAGAATCATTTCTAGCGCCGTTGCCGGGGAGTGAAGCGCCTTTCGTGAGTGTAATTTGATAAGGAAACATTTATATTATGTTCTGAAATTTACTATCACTTGTCACTATGGAAAATAATCCTTTGAGGGGCTTGTTCGGGGTATCTTCACCTCGGCCAGTAGAGCAAGAAGTTGCTCCTCAACCTACTGAACCTACTAAAAATATTTATTATGAAATCCCTTCGGGTATGATAGAGAAACTGCTAGCTAATCCTTATGCAGGAGATGGAACACTACATCTTGATTTGCATCTAATCTATGAGGATGAAGTTTGTGGATTATTTAAGCTTGCAGGTTAGCCCGAGAATGACATCAAGAAGAAGGTCTTCCCTTTATCTTTGAAGGGAAAGGCATTAACATGGTATAGGCTATGTGATGATACTGGATCTTAGAACTACGACCGACTGAAATTCGAATTTCATCAGAAGTTTTATCCTATGCATCTGGTTCATTGTGATTGGAATTATATATATATATATATATATAATTTTTGGCCTCATGAAGGAGAAAGTATCGCTCAAGCTTGGGGGGCCTTAAGTCAATGTTATATTCATACCCCAATCATGAGCTCTTGAGAGAAATTATTATTCAGAATTTTCAGCTCGGCTTTCTCGTAATGATCAGTCCATGCTTGATACTTCTTGCACTGGTTCTTTTATAAACAAGACTATCGAATTCAAATGGGATTTATTGGAAAGAATTAAACGAAACATTGAAGATTGGGAACTTGACGAAGGTAATGAGTTAGGTATAAACCTTAAGTTTGATTGTGTTATATCTTTCATGGATACCGATGCTTTTCGTGAATTTAGCACTAAATATGGACTTGACTATGAGATTGTAGCTTCTTCTGTGAATCATTTGCTACTCATGTTGATCTCCCTAAGGAGAAGTGGTTTAAATATCATCCTCCCATTTAAGTAAAAGTAGTAGAACCTATTAAAGTTGAAGAGGAAACTATTACTTATATTGTTAATCCTATTGTTCATACTACTTATATTGAGAAACCACCTTTTCCAGTTAGGGTAAAGGATCATGTTAAAGCTTCAGCTGTAGTTTGTAAGATTTATACTAGAACACCCAGACCCCCTGAACAAATTAAAGTTGAACCTAGTATTTCTATGGTTAAAGATCTCTTGGCCGATAATATTGATGGGCATGCTATTTATTTCTGTGATGAAGCTGCTAGAATTGCTAGACCTGATACTAAAGATAAACATAGACCTATTGTTGGCATGTTTGTTGTTTCTGTTAAAATAGGAGATCATTGTTATCATGGCTTATGTGATGGGGTGCTAGTGTGAGTGCAATTCCTTTTACTTTATATCAAGAAATTATGAATGATATTGCACCTGCTGAGATGGAAGACATTGATGTTACTATTAAGCTTGCCAACAGAGATACTATATCACCAATTGGGATTGTTAGAGATGTTGAAGTCTTGTGTGGGAAAATAAAATACCCTACTGATTTTCTTGTTCTTGGTTCCCCACAAGATGATTTTTGTCCCATTATATTTTGTAGACCTTTCTTGAACATTGTCAATGCTAAGATATATTGCGAGAAACAAACCTTTAGTGTAATTTTGGCGATGTGTCTCACGAGTTTAATTTCTCCAAATTTCATAGACAACCCCGTGATAAAGAATTGCTTAGTAAGGATGAAATTATTCGTCTTGCTTCTATTGTCGTGCCTCCCACCGATCCTTTAGAACAATATTTGCTAGACCATGAGAATGATATTTTTATGATGAAAGAAATGTATTAGATGAAATATTTTTTAACCAAATGCCTGCTTTGAAACATAACTTGCCTATTGAAATCCTTGGGGATCCTCCTCCACCCAAGGGTGATCCCGTGTTTAAGCTTAAGCAATTACCTGATACTTTGAAATATGCTTATCTTGATGAAAAGAAGATATATCATGTTATTATTAGTGCTAACCTTTCAGAGCATGAAGAAAAGAAATTATTGAATACTCTGAAGAAGCATGGTGCCGTTATTGGATATACTTTTGATGATATTAAGGGCATCAGTCCCACTCTATGTCAACACAAAATTAATATGGAGCCTAATGCTAAACCAGTTGTTGATCATCAACAACGGTTAAATCCTTAGATGAAAGAAATGGTAAGAAATGAAATACTAAAGCTTCTGGAGGCAGGTATAATTTATCCTATTGCTGATAGTAGATGGGTAAGTCCCGTTCATTATGTCCCTAAGAAGGGAGGTATCACTGTTGTTCGTAATGATAAGAATGAATTGATCCCATAAAGAATTATTATAGGTTATAGGATGGTAATTGATTTTCCCAAATTAAACAAAGCTACTAGGAAAGATCATTACCCTCTACCTTTTATTGATCAAATGCTAGAAAGACTATCCAAACATACACATTTTTGCTTTCTAGATGGTTATTCTGGTTTTCTCAAATACCTGTGTCAAAAGAGGATCAAGAAAAACCACTTTTAAATGCCCTTTCGGTACCTTTGCTTATAGACATATGCCTTTTGGTTTGCGTAATGCACCTGCTACCTTTCAAAGAGGTATGACTGCTATATTCTCTTACTTTTGTGAAAAGATTGTTGAGGTTTTCATGGATGATTTCTCCGTTTATGGAACTTCTTTTGACGATTGCTTAAGCAACCTTGATCACGTTTTGCAGAGACGTGAAGAAACTAATATTGTCTTGAATTTGGAGAAGTGCCACTTTATGGTTAATGAAGGCATTGTCTCAAGGCATAAAATTTCTGAAAGAGGTATTGAAGTTGATAAAGCTAAAGTTGATGCTATTGAAAAAATGTTGTGTCCTAAAGATATCAAAGGTATAAGAAGTTTCCTCTGTCATGCTGGTTTCTATAGAAGGTTTATTAAAGACTTCTCTAAAATTTCTAGGCCTCCCACTAATATCTTGCAAAAGGTTGTTCCTTTTGTTTTTGATGATGATTGTGTAGAAGCATCTGAAATACTTAACAAGCCTTGATTTCTGCACCTATTTTCCAACCACCTGATTGGAATTTACCCTTTGAAATTATGTGTGATGCGAGTGATTATGTTGTTGGTGGTGTTCTAGGACAAAGAGTTGATAAGAAATTGGATGTTATTCATTATGCTAGTAAAATCTAGATAGTGCCCAGACTAATTATGCTACTACTGAAAAAGAATTCTTAGAAGACTTCTCTAAAATTTCAAGGCCTCCCACTAATATCTTGTAAAAAGATGTTCCTTTTGTTTTTGATGATGATTGTGTAGGAGCATCTAAAATATTTAACAAGCCTTGGTTTTTGCACCTATTGTCCAACCACCTGATTGGAATTTACCCTTTGAAATTATGTGTGATGCGAGTGATTATGTTGTTGGTGGTGTTCTAGGACAAAGAGTTGATAAGAAATTGGATGTTATACATTATGCTAGTAAAATCTAGATAGTGCCCAGAGAAATTAGGCAACTACTGAAAAAGAATTCTTAGCTGTTTTATTTGCTTGTGACAAGTTCAGATCTTATATTGTTGATTCCAAAGTAACTGCTGACATTGATCATGCTGCTATTAAATATCTTAGGGAAAAGAAAGATGTTAAACCTAGACTTATTAGATGGGTTCTCTTGCTGCAAGAATTTGTCTTGCATATTATTGATAGAAAGGGAGCTGAGAACCCCATTGCAGACAACTTGTCTAGGTTAGAAAATGTTCTTGATGACCCACTACCTATTGATGATAATTTTCCTGATGAACAATTAGATGTCATAAATGCTTCTCGTAATGCTCCATGGTATGCTGATTATGCTAATTACATTGTTGCTAAATTTATACCACCTAGTTTCACATACCAGCAAAAGAAAAGGTTTTTCTACGATTTAAGACATTACTTTTGGGATGAACCACACCTTTACAAAGAAGGAGTAGATGGTGTTATTAGACGTTGTGTACCTGAGCATGAACAGGAACAAATCCTATGTGAGTGTCACTTCGAGGCCTACGAACAACACCATGCTGGAGATAGAACTGCCCACAAGGTATAACAATCTTGTTTTTATTGGCCTACTCTCTTCAAGGATGATCGTAAGTTTGTTTTGTCTTATGATGAATGTCAAAGAATTGGCAATATTAGTAGACGCCATGAAATGCCTACGAATTATTCACTTGTTATTGAATCATTTGATGTTTGGGGCTTTGATTATATGGGACCTTTTCCTTCCTCTAATGGGTATACACATATTTTAGTTGATGTTGATTACATTAGCAAGTGGGCGGAAGACATTCCAACTAGTAATGCCGATCATAACACTTCTATTAAGATGCTTAAAGAAGTTATTTTTTGGAGGTTTGGAGTCCCTAGATATTTGATGACTGATGGTGGTTCCACTTCATTCATGATGCTTTCCGTAAAATGCTTGCTAAATATGATGTTAGCCATAGAATTGCATCACCTTATCATCCTCAGTCTAGTGGTCAAGTAGAATTGAGCAATAGAGAGATTAAATTGATCCTACAAAGACTGTTAATAGATCTAGAAAGAATTGGTTCAAGAAACTTGATGATGCATTATGGGCTTATAGAAATGCTTATAAAAACCCGATGGGTATGTCTCCGTATAAATGGTTTATGGAAAAGCATGTCACTTACCTCTTGAATTAGAACATAAAGCTTATTTGGCAATCAAAGAACACAACTATGATTTCAAACTTGCTGGTGAGAAGAGGTTATTTGACATAAGCTCACTTGATGAATGGAGAGCCCAAGCCTATGAAAATGCCAAGTTGTTTAAAGAAAAGGTTAAGAGATGGCATGAAAAAAGGATACAAAAGCATAAATTTAATGTAGGTGATCATGTCTTGCTATACAACTCTTGTTTAAGATTTTTTGTAGGAAAGTTTCTCTGTAATTAGGAAGGTGCTTACTTTATCGAGGAGGTCTACCGTTCCGGTGCCATCAAAATCAAAAACGTCGAAGGCACCAACCCGAAGGTGGTAAACGGGCAAAGAATCAAAGATTATATCTCAAGTACTCCCATAAATGTTGAAACCAGTATTATTAATACCATAACACCGAAGGAGTGCATAAGGGAGACTTTCCAGAACGTTTGAGACTCCAAAGAGGAATAGGTATGTGGTACGGTAAGTAAACTGACTCCAAACGTTTCCAAAGGCAATTTTACTCTGTTTTGGAATAGTTAAAAAATTAGGAAAATAAAAAGTAGTCTGAAAAGTGCACGAGGAGGCGACCTCGTGTGCCCTCCGGACTCCCTTTTCTTGTGGAACACTTCTTTTGGTCGGTAAAAATTCATTATATATTCTCCCGAAGGTTTTGACCACCGTACCATGACAAAATCCTTTGTTCTTGTTTTGAGCTGTTTTTTGACAGATCTAGATCACCATGACATCTCCAAGCGCCCCGAAGGACAAGTTTTTCGAGAAGGTCATCAACCCCTACCTTGCAGAGGTGCTGCAACACCCTCAAACCATTGAGATGCATGAGGGGTGCTACACATCTGCGATGTTCAAGGGCCAAAGAAGACCGAAAGCGTGGAGGCAAGGCTCGAGGCAATGGAGCAGCAAGTCTTCAAGTGCCAAGGGATGGTGGAATGTGGACGCAATTCCAATCACTTGATGATCACAGAATTTACTCGTGACCACAAGCTGTACGCCAAGAAAATCGGAGAGTCCATCTTCAATCTTCACGAGAAAATTGAGCATCTCTAAGCCGAGATCTATGACCTGCAAAACCAAAACCGTGAGTATGAATACAAATTTAAGAGGATGAGTTTGGCTGCAGATTTGAGGATCTCGGAGACTCGTTCATTTTTTATGATGGTGAACCTATGACCTGGAAGATGGATGACAAGCCTACAACATTATCAACTCCATCATCGCCGCCTTTGAAGAAAGAGATCTAAATACATGGGTATGGGAACTCCCCTTGGCAACTGCCAAGCTTGGGGGAGGTGCCTTGGTATCGTATCACCATCACACATTTACCTTTATAGTTTTCCTCAGTTTGATCCTTTTGGTTATATCTTGATCTAGTAGAATAAAGTTTTTAGTATGATCTAGCTTTGAGTTTTGTTTTGAGATCTGTCTATGTAATTAAGTCCTTGAGTTATATAATAAAGAGTAGTTTTGAGTTGAGGGCTTTGCTTTCTTTCTATGATCTTGAGGGAATAAAATAAGAGAAATGATAAAAAGAAATAAAAAGAGCATACATTGATCTTATGGAGAGTGATGACTTCACATATAAAAAGTATGATGAATAAAAGTTGTTGAGAGTTGACAGACATAGTTTTGGTCATTTTTGCAATTAATAGGAAGTAATAAAGAAAGAGAGGTTTCACATACAAATACATTATCTTGGACATCTTTTGTGATTGTTAGCACTCATTAAAATATTACATGATAAAAGGTTGATGTTGGACAAGGAAGACAACATAATGGGTTATGTTTTCTTATATCCGAATAGAAGTTATATTATCATGGATCCTCCAACAGGTTGAGTTTTCTTTCTCCCTTATCCTAGCCAAATCTTTTGCACCAAGTAGAGATACTACTCGTGCTTCCAAATATCCCCTAAACCAGTTTTGCCATCAGAGTCCACGATACCTACCTATAGATTGAGTAAGATCCTTCAAGTAAGTTGTCATCGGTGCAAGCAATAAAAATTGCTCTCTAAATATGTATGATCTTTTAGTGTGAGGAAAATAAGCTTTATACAAACTTGTGATATGGAAGAAATAAAAGCGATGGACTGCATAATAAAGTTCTTTATCACAAGCGGCAATATAAAGTGATCTTCTTTTGCATTAAGATTTTGTGCATCCAACCATAAAAGTGCATGACAACCTCTACTTCCCTCTACGAAGGGCCTATCTTTTACTTTTATCTTCTACCCTTATACAAGAGTCATGGTGATCTTCACCTTTCCTTTTTACACTTTCTCTTTGTGTCAAGCGCTATGTGTTGGAGAAAGATCCAGATATGTATATCCACCCGGATGTAGGTTATCATAAAGTATTATTGTTGACATTACCCTTGAGGTAAAAGGTTGGGAGGCGAAACTATAAGCCCCTATCTTTCTATGTGTCCGAGTGAGGCTTTGAACTCATAAGTATCGAGTGAGTGTTAGCAATTGTAAAAGACTAAATGATAGTTGAGTATGTGGACTTGCTGAAAAGCTCTTGTATTGACTATTTTCTATGTTATGATAAATTGCAATTGCTTCAATGAGTGAGATCATAGTTTGTTAGTTTTCAATGAAGTTTTTGATTCATACTTTACCTTGTGAATGAATTGTTACTTTAGCATAATAAATTATATGTTGCTTTTCTAAAGATGATCATGATGCCCTCATGTCCATATTTTATTTTATCGACACCTC
Organism: Triticum aestivum; assembly: GCF_018294505.1. Lineage (NCBI taxonomy): Eukaryota > Viridiplantae > Streptophyta > Magnoliopsida > Poales > Poaceae > Triticum > Triticum aestivum. The sequence goes on along the minus strand of NC_057812.1, from coordinate 369,013,677 downwards.
TATCTATAAACATGTGGACATATTTTTCGATTCTGGCTTTCGCTTGAGGACAAGCGAGGTCTAAGCTTGAGGGAGTTTATAAGTCCATTTTGCATAAGGCTTCTATATTGATATTTATTGCATTATGGGTTGTTATTACCTATTTTGGTACAATACCTATGCCTTTTCTCTCTTATTTTACAAGGTTTAGATGAAGAGGGAGAATACCGGCAGCTGGAATTCTGGACTGGAAAAGGAGCAAATCTGAGAGGCCTATTTCGCACAACTCCAAAAGTCCTGAAAATTTACAGAGAATTATTTTGGAATATATAAAAATATTAGGAGAAGAAAATACCAGAGGGAGCCCACCAGGAGGCCACAAGCCCGGGGGGCGCCCTACCCCCTGGGCGCGCCCCTGTGGCTTGTGGGCCCCCTATCAGGTCTTCGGTGCCCATCTTCTGCTATATGATGTATTTTGACTTGGAAAAAATCATAAGAGAACTTTCGGGACGAAGCGCCGCTGTCTCGAGGCAGAACGAGGCAGAACCAATCTAGGTCTCCGGCGGTGCTGTTCTGCCGGGGAAACTTCCCTCCTGGAAGGGGAAATCGAAGCCTTCATCATCACCAACGATCCTCTCATCAAGAGGGGGTCAATCTCCATCAACATCTCCTCTCAAACCCTAATTCTAGGCACATAGATTCCCTAAAATCTAGAAACCACCATAGTGAGACCCGGAACATTATTCTGCAGCCGCAAGTCTCTGTTCTTCCATGATCCCATCTGCAAGCCTCCGTCGGCACTCTGTCGAAGGGGAATCGATCATGGAGGGCCTCTACAGGAACCTTGCTGCACCTGCGATGATGTGTGAGTAGTTTCTCACCGGACCTATGGGTCCATAGCAGTAGATAGATGGATCTCTCTCTCTCCCTCTCTTTGATCTTCAATACAATGTTCTCTTTGGAGATCGATATGGTGTAATCCTTTCATGTGGTGTGTTTGTTGGGATCCGATGAAATGTTTTTTTGTGATCAGATTATTCATTGAAAGTAAATGAGTTATATTATGAACTTTATTATGTGTGATTGTTATAGCTATGTAATGCTTTTTGATCTATGAGTTAACTTCAGCCAAGTTGATGATTAGATCTTCAGTGGAAGTGGTGCATAGTAGTTCAATCTTGTGGTGTCCTCACTCTGTGATAGAGGCAAAGGTGTCCCGTCTTTCGATGAGATGATGGATATCGCTTTGGTGGCAGTCGACTTTGACGATCCGACTACGAACGTGCGAGGACGTCGCGCCTTAGCAATCGCTAAACCAACTCCGAGAGGTTATTGACCACGCCGGAGCACGATCAACCTGACCACGAGGGTCTGTTTCCTGCGAGCAAACGAAGAACAAGCAAGAAACTGAGATTGCAATCTGGATATTGCGAATATAAGATGAAAGCTTTATTAATCAAGGTGGGGTTCTGTGACGCCTTTGTCTGGTCGTTGAACACAAACGAAGTACGCGAAGTTGCAGCTATGGCGAACTTTTAATCTAAACAAAACCCAAAGTCTAAACGATGCCCTAAGGGCTGTATATATGGAGGAAGAGGGGGGGAATTTCGTGGCCCTTGGTGGAGGGGTCCGAAATCAACCCTATCTCTTGTTTCCCCACACATACGGACTCTAAAAATAGCCTATACTTATGTATTTCGAAATTACATGGGCCTGGTCCAATAATAAGGTGGCGCAGCACCTAAAATAGCCTCGGGACGAAATTTATGAAGTGGCATCTTGTATATTTCGTCCAAGGCTTCATGCACCCATTATGGTGGCTTCAAAGTCCTGAAATCATCACTTGTAACTCCGTTCTTGTTCCCCTTGCGCATGCCATCATCTCCATGCTTGTTCTTGCTCCAATGTTCATCCTTCTCCAAACTAGGCCCTTCATTTGTAAGCAAAACAAATGTATCCAATTTAGGCAGCATCATATTCTCATGAACATTAGAATCATTACCAAGAAACGAAAGTACCTGGTAATTTAGTTGGCGTGCACGAGCTCTAGTAATTGGTCCAGTATGTATAGCAGCAGGGGCTGTGGGTGTAACAATTGTATTGATGTCCTCATCATCCTCCCCTTCTTGAAATGAAGTCGTCCTCGACGGAAGTTCATCTTCCTCACCCAAATAAGGCTTCAAATCTGCAATGTTAAAAGTGGGACTAACCGCAAAATCTGCACGCAGCTCAAGTTTATATGCATTATCATTTATTTTCTCTAACACCTTAAAGGGACCATCAGCACATGGCATTAACTTTGATTTGCGCAAATCAGGAAATCTATCCTTACGCAAATGTAACCAAACAAGATCTCCAGGTGCAAACACAACATGTTTTCTACCCTTATCTCCAGCAAGTTTATATTTAGCATTCATACGCTCAATGTTTTCCTTAGTTAACTCATGCATTTTTAAAATCAATTCAGCACGTTGTTTAGCATCAAAATTAACCTTCTCCGAAGATGGAAGAGGCAACAAATCAATAGGTGCACGAGGTAGGAAACCATACACAACTTTAAAAGGGCACATCTTAGTAGTAGAATGCAATGAACGATTATAAGCAAATTCAATATGAGGCAAGCATTCCTCCCACATTTTCTTATTATTCTTCAAAACAGCCCTAAGCATAGTAGACAACGTTCTATTGACTACTTCAGTTTGTCCATCAGTTTGGGGGTGACAAGTAGTACTAAAAAGCAGTTTAGTCCCCAACTTAGCCCATAAACATCTCCAAAAGTGGCTAAGAAACTTAGTATCACGATCTGAAACAATAGTATTTGGCACACCATGCAAGCGAATAATTTCACGAAAGAACAAATCAGCAACATTAACAGCATCATCGCTTTTATGACATGGTATAAAGTGTGCCATTTTCGAGAATCTATCCACGACAACAAATATGCTATCCCTCCCCTTCTTTGTTCGAGGTAAACCTAAAACAAAGTCCATAGATATATCCTCCCAAGGAACACTAGGTACAGGCAAAGGCATATATAAACCATGAGGATTGAGTCGTGACTTAGCTTTTTGACATGTAGTGCAGCGAGCAATAAAACGCTCAACATCCCGTCTCATCTTTGGCCAAAAGAAATGTGTAGCAAGTACGTCCTCCGTCTTCTTCACGCCAAAGTGTCCCATTAATCCTCCTCCATGCGCCTCCTGCAACAACAAAAGACGAACGGAGCTAGCTGGAATGCATAGCTTGTTAGCACGAAACACAAATCCATCATTAACAACAAACTTGTTCCACATTCTTCCTTCTTTACAATTCTGCATTACATCTTTAAAATCAGCATCATGCACATATTGATCTTTGATGGTCTCCAAACCAAATATTTTGAAGTCAAGTTGTGAAAGCATAGTATAGCAACGAGACAATGCATCAGCAATAACATTTTCTTTTCCCTTCTTGTGTTTAATGACATAAGGGAAAGTCTCAATGAATTCAACCCATTTAGCATGTCTACGATTCAGTTTAGCTTGACTTTTAATATGTTTCAAAGATTCATGATCAGAATGTATAACAAATTCTTTGGGCCATAAATAATGTTGCCATGTTTCTAAAGTCCGAACAAGAGCATATAATTCTTTATCATAAGTAGAATAATTCAGACTAGGCCCACTCAATTTTTCAGAAAAGTATGCAACAGGTTTGCCATCTTGTAATAACACACCTCCTAATCCAATTCTACTAGCATCACATTCAAGCTCAAAAGTCTTATTAAAATCAGGAAGTTGGAGTAAAGGAGCATGTGTCAACTTATCTTTCAATACCGTGAAGGCTTCTTCCTGTGCGGTACCCCAAAGAAAAGGCACATCTTTCTTTGTAAGCTCATTGAGAGGTGCAGCAATGGTGCTGAAATCTCTCACAAAACGCCTATAGAATCCAGCGAGGCCAAGAAAACTCCTCACTTGTGTGACTATTTTGGGCTGCGGCCAACTCTCAATAGCTTCAATATTGGCTTTATCAACTTCAATTCTCTATGGAGTAACAACATAGCCAAGAAAAGATACTCGGTCGGTGCAAAAGGTGCACTTCCCAAGGTTACCAAACAAACGTGCATCACGTAGAGCAATAAAAACAGCATGTAAATGTTCCAAATGTTCTTCCAAAGATCTGCTATAAATCAATATGTCATCAAAGTAAACTACCACAAATCGTCCAATGAAAGCACGTAAAACTTCGTTCATTAATCTCATGAAAGTACTAGGTGCATTAGTTAACCCAAAAGGCATGACTAACCACTCATATAATCCAAACTTAGTTTTAAATGCTGTTTTCCATTCATCTCCCAATTTCATACGAATTTGATGGTAGCCACTACGCAAATCAACTTTGGAGAATATTGTAGAGCCACTCAATTCATCAAGCATAGTAATATTATTAATGCCTCTACAATCAACACACATACGTGATGTACCATCCTTTTTCGGCACTAGAATAATAGGAACAGCACAAGGACTAAGGGATTCGCGTATATAACCTTTGTCGAGAAGCTCTTGTACTTGAAGCATAATCTCCTTCGTCTCCTCTGGATTGGTACGGTATGGTGCACGGTTTGGCAGTGAAGCACCGGGAATTAAGTCAATCTGATGCTCAATCCCTCGAATAGGCGGTAATCCCGGTGGCACGTCTTGTGGAAAAACGTCAGCGAACTCCTGCAAAATGTTAGTGACAGCAGGAGGCAAAGAGGAAGGCACGTCCTTGAATGAAAATAATGCCTCTTTGCACACAAAAGCATAGCAAACAGATTTGCTGAAATCTAGCTCATCAATATCAGATTTGGTGGCAAATAAACATGCACTTTTCAATTTAATTTCAGAAGCAACACTAGATGGTTTATTATTAGGCTTCATTTGTTGCTCAAATTCTTTTGCCACAATCTGATTTTCACTCTTATTCTTCTCCTGTTTTGCTTTGTTAGCTCTATTAATATCATCTTTCAAAATGGAATCGGGAGTCATAGGAAGCAAAGTAATATTTTTATCCTTATGAACAAGAGTATAGTGATTGTTTCTACCATGGTGTACAGAATTTTTATCAAATTGCCATGGTCTACCAAGTAATAAGGAACATGCTTGCATAGGTACCACATCACAATCAACATAATCAGCATATGTAGAGATACTAAAATGCACACGAACAGTACGTGTTACCTTAACCTTGCCGCTGTTGTTGAACCATTGGATGTAGTAAGGATGTGGATGTTGTCTTGTGGTGAGAGAAAGCTTCTCCACCATCTCCATGCTAGCCAAGTTGTTGCAGCTCCCTCCGTCTATTATGACGCGCACAGAACGTTCCTTCACAACTCCCTTGGTATGGAACAAATTGTGCCTCTGATTTTGCTCAGCTTGTGTGACCTGCACACTCAAAACACGTTGAGCAACTAAACATTCATACCTGTCAGCGTCTTCAGGAGCCATGTATTGCGTCTCATGATCAGAATCATCTCCACCATGTTCTTCATGTGTAATAAGAGCCAATGTCTCCTCATCATAGTCACTAGCGGACTCATATCCACCACCCTCGGTAGCAATCATCACACGCGGAGATTTGCATTCTCTCGCATAATGACCTCCTCCCTTACAACGACGACAAATAATATCACTTGTGTGCCCTGTTGATGCCCTGGAAGAAGAAGAACTCTGTGCAGGCCCGGCAGGTGCGCTCTTGGCAGATAATGGTGGTTGTTCCTGTTTTCTTGTATCACGGCTGTAGGAGGCACCTGATTGAGGTGCTGGTGCAGTTGAAGTAGAAGATGCACGCGGTGTCCATGATGAAGGTCGGCCTGCAGAAAAGTTAGTTCGCGCCAATGCTTGTCGATCCTGCACTTCACGTTCAGCTTTACAAGCAAGATGGAATAAACGAGTGATATTAGTATACTCCTTATAGTCTAGAATGGTCTGAATCTCTCTATCTAATCCACCCAGAAAACGTGCAAGCATAGCTTCATTCTCCTCAACAATACCACATCGAATCATGCCAGTTTGTAATTCCTGATAATATTCTTCTACAGAATTTTTTCCTTATCTTAAACGCTGCAATTTTTGAAGCAATTCACGTTGATAATATGGTGGAACCCAATGCGTACGCATAGCGGTTTTCAAAGCAGCCCAAGTAGTTGGAATAGGATATAATCTACAATGTTCAGACCACCAGACACATGCAAAACTAGTGAAAGCACAAACAGCAGCAGCAACCCGTCTCTCCTCGGGATATTGTAAACATGTAAAACGTTGTTCAGTTTCTAACTCCCAAGTAAGATATATATCAGGAACATATCTACCCTCAAATGGTGGAATATTCAATTTCAGTTTAGGAATATGGACATCATCTCGTACCTGAGGTGGTGGTGCAGGCCTACCATTACGAATATATACCTGAGGTCGACCTGCTGGTGGTGGTGCTGGTGGTTGCACGTAGTTCTGATTTTGAGCAACCTCATCCTCGTAATCTCCCACATAATCATCCTCCTCCGCATCAGCAGCAGGAGCCACAGAAGTATCAACAGCAGCACCAACAGTTTGGCCAAACGCAAGAGGAACACGGCTCGCTCGGCGGAGGTCTATTTCACGACGTGGAGGTAGTCGTTGTTGTTGTTGTTGGAGAGGTGCGTTAGGTGCAGCGGGTGGTGGTGGTGGAAGACGCGCGAGCAATTCATTAAACTTGTTATCGAGCTTTGTTTCGAACGTCTTCTCCATGCCATCTATCTTCTCCATGGCCTCTTCAAATCTGTTTAGCACATCTTGCACCTGTTCACTCATCATTTGCTGAAATTTATCATGCAAATCCTTATTCCTCATGTTCTCCCAGTCAGTCTCGTCGGCTTGTGATCCTGGCATGGTTAGCAGCAATAGAAACACACAAGAATATGATCCTACAGACTACTAACAAGAGGTGGTGGTGGGTGTCACAAATCCGTCAAGCAAATCTCAAATTCTTACCAGTTCTTACCCAGCAGCAGGCGGTGATCGGCAACCGTTGTAGTCAAAAACTCTCAAAGCTTGGATAGAGCGATTACCAGGGAGAGTCAAACGCACGACGTAGATGTATGTGGAGCTGGGAAGGCTTATAATATGGTAGCAAAAAGGGTCAGCAATAATCAATTCAGAGATGCAAAGTTGAATAAACGCTCAACGACGGTACTGTGTTGGTCCTAGGCTAGATTGTGCTAGAGACGCGAGCCTAGAACACCAACAAAATCACGGCGCGGCACGTAAACAAGGGAAAAGCACACCCTGGAATTTATTTTTTTTCGCTCTTTTTTTTTGCGCTTTTTTTTGCGAAAAATCACTATAATGGCGAGTGTCTCAAAACTCTTCCTAGCTCAAACTGACAGGATGGGCACGAAATTTTTTCGACCAATTTTTTTTTGACTGCCCGGACCCAAAAACTGGAAACGGGTCAAAAAAAACTTCCTATAATGGCACCTGTCTCAAAACACTCAGAAACACCTAAAAATAGGATAGCCAGAAATTTTTTCGAAAAATGCGTTTTCAAAAAATTTTGGGCCTAAACGGAGCGTGGTTTCCGGACTCTTTTTTTTTCCGAAACCTACTCCGGCAAGGAAACACGAATCGGAATCTAGATGGATCTCGAAAACAAACCTAATATGACAAGAACTCGGATTGGTGGTGGATATATGGTGGTAGATGGCAGCGGTGGTGGTATATGACAGCGATGGTGGTATATGGATACGGATTCGAAGCGGTGGCGGATAAGCGGTGGTGGTAGATGGCAGGGGTGATGATGATGGTGCGGCGGTGGCGTGACAACTTATGACCAGAACTCGAAACTCTAAAAGACTAGACTCTAAGACCAGCAACTAGACACGACGATGCAACCGCAAATTCAACAAAGCAAAACCCTAAAAAGATTATGCAAAGGCTCAGATTAGTTCGGATATGATGAACTAACCCTAATTTTTTTTTGTGGCTTTTTCGTGGACTATAGGTATGAAGAACAGACTCGATCTAAACTACGAAAAACTGTAAAATCTCACCGAGCAACCTGGAAATCTGATACCACTTGATAAAGGCAAAGGTGTCCCGTCTTTCGATGAGATGATGGATATCGCTTTGGTGGTAGTCGACTTTGACGATCCGACTACGAACGTGCGAGGACGTCGCGCCTTAGCAATCGCTAAACCAACTCCGAGAGGTTATTGACCACGCCGGAGCACGATCAACCTGACCACGAGGGTCTGTTTCCTGCGAGCAAACGAAGAACAAGCAAGAAACTGAGATTGCAATCTGGATATTGCGAATATAAGATGAAAGCTTTATTGATCAAGGTGGGGTTCTGTGACGTCTTTGTCTGGTCGTTGAACACAAACGAAGTACGCGAAGTTGCAGCTATGGCGAACTTTTAATCTAAACAAAATCCAAAGTCTAAACGATGCCCTAAGGGTTGTATATATGGAGGAAGAGGGGGGGAATTTCGTGGCCCTTGGTGGAGGGGTCCGAAATCAACCCTATCTCTTGTTTCCCCACACATACGGACTCTAAAAATAGCCTATACTTATGTATTTCGAAATTACATGGGCCTGGCCCAATAATAAGGTGACGCAGCACCTAAAATAGCCTCGGGACGAAATTTATGAAGTGGCATCTTGTATATTTCGTCCAAGGCTTCATGCACCCATTATGGTGGCTTCAAAGTCCTGAAATCATCACTTGTAACTCCGTTCTTGTTCCCCTTGCACATGCCATCATCTCCATGCTTGTTCTTGCTCCAGTGTTCATCCTTCTCCAAAATAGGCCCTTCATTTGTAAGCAAAACAAATGTATCCAATTTAGGCAGCATCATATTCTCATGAACATTAGAATCATTACCAAGAAACGAAAGTACCTGGTAATTTAGTTGGCGTGCACGAGCTCTAGTAATTGGTCCAGTATGTATAGCAGCAGTGGCTGTGGGTGTAACAATTGTATTGATGTCCTCATCACTCTGTGACAGGAGGAGTAGCCAGGCACGTATTTGTATTGTTGCTACTATATATAAAACAATGGGGTTCAATCATATTAGTTGATCTTATTTTGTCTACATTATGTCATCATACTTAATGCATTACTCTATTTGTCATGAACTTAATACCTAGAGAGGCAAGCATAGAAGCACTCTTGAAGTGGAGTAATAGTAGTAGATGCAGATGGATGCCAGTCTACTTGTCACAGTTGTAATGCCTATGTACTATTCATTCCATGAATAACATCATAACTATGTCCTCTTCTATCAATTGCCCAATGGTAATTTGTTCACCCACTGCATTGCTATGTTCTTGAGAGAGATGCCTCTAGTGAAAGCTATGGCCCCTGGGTCCATTTAAATCATATTGCTAAAACCCTAAATACCTTGCTGCAATTTATTGAATTTTATTTTACTTTGCAATTTATATATCTCCTACTATCAAATTTATTCCTTGCAATTAACGAGTACAAGGGGACTAACTACCCTCTTGCTCGTGTTGGGTGCAAGTATTTTCTCTTGTGTGTGTTGGTACTGCTAAAGGTGGTTTGAGTGAATCTCTTCAATAAACCATGGTTAATTACTGAGGGGAATACTTTTCGGTACTATATTACTGATATGTCCATTTTGCATCATGTTTTCCTACTATTATTTATATTGTTTTTGATCAATATAATACTTTGTGGTTCCATTCTAATGCCTTCTCTCTCTTAATTTGCAAGATTTATATCAAGAGGGTTATTGCCGGTAGCTGGAATTCTGGACCAGAAAAAGGCATGTCAGATATACATATTCCACACATCTCCAAATGAGCTGAAATTTCATGGAGTTTTATTTTGGAATAAATAAAAATTATTGGTGAAAATAAATACCAGAGGGGGCCAACCAGGTGCCCACGAGGCACCAGGGCACGCACTGTTGGCTTGTGGGGCCCTAGGCCAGCCTCCGGTGCCCATCTTCTGGTATATAAGCCCATTTGCCCTAGACAAAATTAAAGAGAGGACTTTAGAGACGGAGTGCCGCCGTCTCGAGGTGGAACTTGGGCAGGAGCACTTTTGCACTCTAGCGGAGCGATTCCGCTAGGGATATGATATGTCTCCAACGTATCTATAATTTATGAAGCATTCATGTTGTTGTATTATCATTCTTGGATGTTTTACATTCATTTTATAGCAACTTTATATCATTTTTTTGGACTAACCTATTGACATAGTGCCCAGTGTCAGTTGTTGTTTTTTGCTTGTTTTTTACATCACAGAAAATCAATACCAAACGGAGTCCAAACACAGCGAAACTTTTTGGAGATTTTTTCTAGAGCAGAAGACATCCGATGGGACAAAGAAGTACCATAGGGGAGCTTCAAGGAGAGCACAACCTACCAGGGCGTGCCTGGGGGCCCACACATGCCCAGGCAGGTTGTGCCCACCTCGATGACCTCTCACACCGCATCTTCGCCCTATAAATTGCCAAATATTCCAAAATCCCTAGCGGTAACCCTAGATGAGAAGTTCCGCCACTGCTAGCCTCCATAGCCACAAAATACCAATCTAGACCCCGTTCCGGCACTCCACCGGAGGGGGAAATCATCACCGATGGCCATCTTCATCATCCCGGCGGCCACCATGATGAGGAGGGAGTAGTCCACCCTCGGGGCTGAGGATTTGTACCAGTAGCTATGTGTTTATTCTCTCTCTCTCTCTCTCTCTCTCTCTCTCTCTCGTGTTCTTGAGATATCACGATCTTGATGTATCACGGGTTTTGTTAATATAGTCGGATCATATGGTGTTTCCCCCTCTCTATCTTGTTGTGAATTGAGTTTTCCCTTTGAGATTTCGTTTTATCAGATTGAATACTTTTATGGATTTGAGAGCACTTGATATATGTATTGCACATGAATACCCGTGGTGACAATGGGGTATTATGTTGATTCACTTGATATGTGTTTTGGCACTCAACTCACGGATCCCCGAGGTGACATTGGGGTAATCTATGCATAGGGGTTGATGCACGTTCTCGTCTTTGTTTCTCCAGTAGAAATCTTGGGGCACTCTTTGAAGTTCTTTATGTTGGATTGAGTATTATGAATATGAAATTGTTTGATGCATATCGTATAATCAACTCACGGATCCTCGTGGTGACATTGGAGTATGTAGGTGACATTAGAGTTGGTTGATGTGTATCATATGGTGTTATTTTAGGATGAAATCTTGGTTAGATCGATCGGAAAAAATAGCTTGGTGTTATTTTAGTATGAACTCTAGGAATGATTGATCGGAAAGAATATCTTTGAGGTAGTTTCGTACCCTACAAAAAATTCTTCTTATGTTCTCCACTAGATAGGAACTTTGGAGTGATTCTTCATCGCACGTTGAGGGATGGTTATATGATCCAATTATATTAGCATTGTTGAGAGATTGCACTAGCGAAAGTACGGACCCTATGCATCATTTTCAAGCATTGCAATACCGTTTGTGCTCCGTTTTATCAATTGCTACCTTGCTGTTTTTTATTGTACTTATTACAAAAATTAATATCTACTATCCATATTACACTTATATCACCATCTCTTCGCCGAACTAGTGCACCTATACAGATTACCATTGTATTTGGTGTGTTGGGGACACAAGAGACTTTTTCTTACTTGGTTGCAGGGTTGTTTGAGAGAGTCTATCTTCATCCTACGCCTTCCACGAATTGATAAACCTTAGGTCATCCACTTGAGGGAAAATTGCTACTGTCCTACAAAACTCTGCGCTTGGAGGCCCAACACGTGTCTACAAGAATAAAGTTGCGTAATAGACATCAAGCTCTTTTCTGGCACTGTTGCCAGGGAGGTGAGTGCTTGAAGGTATATATTTAGATCTTGCAATCAAATCTTTTAGTTTCTTGTTTATCACTAGTTTGGTTTATAAAAGAAAACTACAAAAATTGGAATTGAGGTTGCATCATATTATTCATCTTTATAATGTATTTCGTGAAAATGATGGAAAGGAAAATTGTTCTCAATTGCTAGAAGAAGAATTCAATAGAATGTTTGGTATAGATGGTGAGCATGATTGCAATGTTGTTAGTATGAATTCTTTGAATATTGATGATGCTAATGATATGCAAAGCCATAAGCTTGGGGATGCTATGTTTGATGAAGATGATATTTTTAGTCCCCCAAGATTTGATGTTGTCGGATTTCGGGTTCCAGCAGACCCTTGAGGTTCGAACACTGGGGTGCGCGCGGAGATTTCGCCTCCTACCTACCTGCACTCCTCCGCCTTACTAGGATCTAAACTAAGGAAAGAACAACACAAGAGACACAGGGTTTATACTGGTTCGGGCCACCGTTGTGGTGTAATACCCTACTCCAGTGTGTGGTGTGGTGGATTGCCTCTTGGGCTGATGATGATGAACAATACAAGGAAGAACAGCCTCGCGAGGGTCTGCTCTTGGCTGGGGCGATGAACTGCTGGGAGGAGCTCAGTCACCCCTCTCTCTCTCTACCAGATCTTCTCTATCTTTCCAACTCTCTGGCCAGCTCTTTTTCCCCAGCCCCCAACCTCCTTTGGCTCTGTGGGTGGCTGGTCCTATTTATAGAGGCCCTGGTCCTCTTCCCAAATATCGAGCGGGAAGGGAGCCAACAATGGCGGGCTAATTTGAAAGGGGACAGCTAGTATCAACTATCCTGACAAAAGTAGTCTTCGCCTGCGCAAAGCTCTGGTGATGACGCTGTCTTGGGCTCCACGGTGACCTCCGTCTCGTAGTCCTCCTGGTCTTGGTCTTGTTGCACCGAAATGGCAACCTTTTCCTGATGCCTCGGTACTCCGCGGCTGGGCTTGCCCCCTTTGCACCAAAGAGGAAGGGAGGACGCTGCGCGGGCTGGCACCCGCCTGGCGCCCCCGGTCGTCATGGCTTGCGTCACGGGCACCTCATGAGGTACCCCGCCTTGATCTCTCCGCCTCCTCGTGAGCCAGCCTGACAAGGCCGCGCCTGAGGAAGCTCCACGTCATCCGCCCCGCGAGGCTTGGCCCCTCGCGAGGGTCTTGGATTTGTGTTGGTGAAGATGGGCCGCGCTGGGCCCCCCTTTGAGCCACGCCGCAGGCCGCAGGCAGGCAAGTCTGGGGACCCCCGTTCCCAGAACGCCGACAGTAGCCCCCGGGCCCAAGGCGCGCCCGGACTTGGCCGTGCAGGGAGGCGGAAGGGCAAGAGCGAAGCGCCGCGGGCCCTAACAGCCTGCGGCCTTGGGCGCCGCGTGGCGGTTGGTTGGATGTGGGCGCCCTTGCAACCGCGCGAGTTGATAAAGGAGCGGCGTCCACCTAGGCTTTGCTTCTTGCTTTCCCCGGTTGCTGCTCAGATCCCCTTTCTTGCGCCTCTCCTTCCTTCCTCCAAAATTTCCAGATCCGCTCCGACCGTGTGACCTAGGAAGCCATGGCGCCTCGTCAGCCCCCGGCCGTGGCTTGGTACTCGTCTGCCCTGGACCCGCCGAACGTGTCGGAGGCGAGCCTCGCCCGGTTGCGCCGGATGGCGACGGCGCGGGGCATCAACGGGGCGAAGGTGTTTAAAGCCGGCTCCGCCACCCCTGAGGGTCAAGGGAGCACCTTCTATCCGCTCTTTGTAAGTGCCATTGCTGCTGGCCTGGTGCCTCCCTTCTCTGAGTTCTTCTTCTCTGTCCTCCGCCACTATAAGCTACAAGCCCTGCATCTCCACCCCAACTCCGTCCTTCTCCTGGCAATCTTCGCCTATTACTGCGAGGCTCACGTAGGGGTGCAGCCCTCAGTGGCCTTGCTGCGCCACTACTTCTACCTCCGGACCTCTCGTGGTACTGCTTCCGCGTGCGCGAGCTTCGTCGCGTACGGTGGCGCCATTGCCATTTCGAACCCCGGGAAAAGGATTGAGGGCTTCAGGAGCAAGTGGGTCTTGGTGGATGCTGGGCGCATCCACCCTCGGCTGATCTTGCCCACGGAGCAGCCCACGAGCTCCAGCGATTGGGGTCGAGCAGAGCTCACGGACCCCCGCGCGAAGCTGATGTTGGAGAAGATGGACGCGGATCTGAGGCCGGCCAACATGGCGGCGGCGAAGCTGACCGGCGCGTCGCTGCTGAGGGAATTCCTGGAGCACCAGCTGGCCCCGCTTCGGCAGTACTCACTTCCGATGTGGAGGCCCCGTCCGAGCCCCGCGGCCTTAGCCGACGGAGATCTGGCTGCGGTCCTCCAATCTCTGGTCGGGGGCGATGTGGCGAGGTTGGCGGGCGCTCCTACGCCCTTGTTCCTCCGCGACGACTGGGAGCAGGTAATGGAGTCCATGCCCGTCTTCAACGGGGATGGGCCCGTGCCCGCGGAAACTCCCGAGGAACCGGTGGACGTGCCCTCCGACGACTCCAGCGAAGAGGAGGAAGGAGGGGAGCGGGGAAAAGGGCCTGACTCCGAGGCGACTGACGGAGAGTCGAGGGCTCCCCTCCCCCGGCGCCGGTCCCGCGTTCTCCACCTCTCTCCGAGCGATGGCGACGACGATGACGATGAAGACAACGACGAGGACAACGACGAGCAGGACGGCGGGAGCTCACCCTTGACCCCTAAGAAGGACAGGACCGGGCTAATCTCCCACGGATCTGCCCCGGCCCCGGGGCAGACCGCAGATGCGCCTTTCGCCTCCAAGCTTCCCGAGGATGACCCTTCCAGCCGGCTTTCAGGCTTCAAATTTGGCCGGAGGCCGCTTGAGCTCACTGGCGACGACCCGTAAGCGTTCGATTCTTGTCTTTATCTCTTGCTCTGCTTCTGAAGCTTGACGTCTGCATCTCTTGGATAGGCTGGCACCCGCCGCAAAGAAGCCGAAGGGGGCTCCCGAGGTTCCATCCGTGGCAGCGCTTCTTCCCGCGAAGGAGGGTGACCGCGACGCACAGGCTTCTCCTGCACGGTCGTCCTCGCGAGGTCTGGCTGAGCCGGCTGGGGCGAGCTCAGCCCCCACGGCCCAAGTGGCTCCCGAGGTGCTATTGCCTGCCGCCGCCACTTCGGCTGTCGGGGCGCGGCAGACTCCGCCTCGGGATGTTGTGGCCGCGTTGCCGCCTTCTCCTCCTACTCCACCGGCTGCTGTCTCTCTGACTCCTTCTGCCGTTCTGGATCGTGCTGTTGCTGAGCTGGACCGACTGCGTCAGGATCTTCTTGGCACCGACCCCCGCTTGGTGGCCGGGCGCTTGGAGCTGGCTTCAGGATGGGTTCGCTCCGACACTTCGATTCGGGCGGCGCTGGTCCAGGCCTCGATGGCATGCGACGAGGAGAAGCAGGCCGTCCCTGAAGTGAAGGCTTCTTGTGATGCAGCCCTGGGGGAGGTGGTCGACGTCTGTGGCCGTTGCAAGGTGCTGGAGGGCGAACTGCAAGGTTTGCAGGACCAACTCGCGAACGAGGTCTGCCTTCGCCAAGAGCAGGAAGAAAGCGTGAAGGCTCACGAGGCGGCTCTCAAGGAGAGGGAGGTCAAGCTCAAGAAACGCCGCGACCGCCTAGGCGTGCTGGAGCAGGAGTTGGGGGCGAGGAAGGCCAAGCTGGACGACGAGGCCCTGGTTCTTGCCAAGGACCGCGTGGCCTTCGCGGAGATGGAGGCGAGGGCTCGCTCCTCACCGAGGATGCTTTACGACAGCGGCCTAGAGAGCCCACTGGCTGGCGCCGAGGACGGCCCCGCCAAGCTGCTTCCCTTCCTGGTTCACGCTCTTGAAGATGTCGCCCTTGGCCTTGGCCCCGCGGCCGAGGCCGAGGCGCGTGTCCTGTCTTCTGCAGCAATGACGCGGGTCCTCACCCACATCTACCTTCGCGATCCCGGTGTCGACCTCGACAGCCTGCTGGAGCCAGTGAGCGGCGAGCGTGCCGCTGCCGCTGCCGAGGCCGTGAAGGGTCGCGCAGAGGCCCTGTTGGGGAAGTTCCGGACCTTCAGCACCAAGCCGAAGCAAGGCGCTGCCGACCCCACCGCTCCGTGAGGCGTACCCAATCCGCGCTGCTCCATCGCCGACAAGTGACTCCGTCGCGGCTCCTGTCCTGCCTTTAATTCCTGCACATGTATCATGCCTCGGGGAGGCGTTTAAACTTGCGTTTGGCATCGAGATAACAGTGTGGACTGTAATATTTGCTTTTGAATTCCTTGAAATTTGTGCCTTTCCTTCCTACTTGCTTATGTTCTACGCCGGCAGAGCCCGGCCCCGCGCATGCCTCACCCAGCGTTGGTCCCGACCGGAAACCAGGACGGGGCCAAGGAGTGAGGGGCCACGTGACAAGTTAGGCTCCTGAGTCGCGATGCTCAAGAGTCCCCCTTGGCGCACGAACAACAAGTAGGGAGGTGTGATGCGGGTGGATCTACCGTTCTACGTCTGCAGAGCCCGGCCGCGCGCGTACCTCACCCAGCGTTGGTCCCGACCGGAAACCAGGACGGGGCCACGGAGTGAGGGGCTATGTGACCAGTTAGGCTCCTGAGTCGCGATGCTCAGGAGTCCCCCTTGATGCTCAAACGGCCTTTGTACCTTGGCTCCGCTCGGGGAGAGACGCGTGACGAACCAGGCCCGGGGGGACCTGGCTGAGCGGCGTGCGTCTGGGTGTGACCCAGGCGCAGCCCCCGTGCCCAGCCCCCTCGCGCGGCACTCCCGAGGGGAGGCGTTACGATGAGGCTAGACACTGAGCTCTGGGCTCCCTGAGGTTGGTGCGGCCCGGGGGCCACCCTCAGTTGTTTATCACCAGCGCGGAGCATAGTGCTACCGTATGTGTACAGGCATAGCCGCTCCTCGACAGTGTCGTCAGCCAGCGCGGAGCATGGTGCTTCCACTGGTATGTGGGAGGGGGCCCCCTCCGGGAGGAGCCCCCGGGGCGTGTACAACCCCGCCCTGACACGTGGCTGGCACGGTAGGGCCTGGCGAGGTGTATCTGGGCACCCGTGAGCCAGCGCGGGACTCACGGGGCCCTACCTCTAGGCGGGTTGCGCCTGGCACTGGGCCTTATCTTGTGATGTGTCCCTGCAAATTTGGTTAGATGTCGGCACTCTACGTCCTCGGGTCCCGGCCCTCGAGCTGGTCTTAGCCGTCGCTGGTATGCCAGGTCGCGATGCCATGGACAAGGCCAGAGGGTGAGGGCTGGAGGGCCAGTAAGAGCCCTGAGTCGCGATGCTCAGGTACCCCCCTTTAACGTGCAAGTGGTCGGCATGGAGAAGAAGAGGTGCCGTGGACCGGCATCAAACAATCAAGCATGGTGGGTCTAACGCATGATCGAAAATAAACGCAAATGGGATACATGCCGCTGGGCCTGGCCCGAGCGGCTTGGGGATCATGCAGCCCGAGGGGCGCCCCCAACAAGGTAAGCTAACAACATGGAATAAAAAGGGATACACGCCGCAGGGACGGACCCGTGCGGCCTGGGAATAATGCAACCATGGTGGGGCGCTCCCAGCTGGAAATAGAACTCGAAAAGATGTCACCTGATGATGTTGAGGACGAAGGAGCGTTGGTGTAGCAAGCTCGGTGGGCTGCGGGAGCCGATCCTCACGAGCCCCCAGGCCCAGGGGCCTCGGGAGGCTCCGGAGGCGCTGGCGGCTCCTAACGGGCCATCTCCATCCCTGCCAGGGCTGCGGGCCACCTGGCCTCCCGTGCCTCCGTGATGCCCCTCATAAGGCGCTGGTACGTGTCAGCCGCGTTCGGCAAACCGTAAGGCATGCGAACGTAGCTGTGGGGTGGGCCTCCACAGCGCCCCACTCACGAGGGCCAGATGCACTCCAGAGAGGCGACTCGGTTGAGCCCCGGTATGTCGATGCAGACGCGCAGCCGACCATCCTCGCCTGGATGGGGAGCCACTGCTGGTAGGCGGCGGCCACCTTTCATGACTCTTGACTCCTGTAGCTCCTGAATGGCCTTGCTGACGAACTCCTGAGGGTCTAGATCTCCTTGCATTGCTCCTTCTTGAGGGAAACGAGCTTCGAAACACGCCTCCATGTGGTGCCCAAGCGCCTCCCTCGTGACCCTGGCTAGGTCGGTGGCCCTCCAGGGGAGAGCCCCCAAGCCCTGCCTGAGGAGGGAGCCGGGCGCGCTTTCCTGTGCGATGGAAGGAGGTTCCCCCCGGGCAGGCGCGGGCCCAGAGGGGCCTGCCTCCTGAGTGGTCGGGCCGGACGATGTCTTCTTCTTCTTAGGGGCGGTCTCGGGAGGCCTCCTGCTTCCACGATCCGGGTCTTCCAGTGACGCGGCCTGAAAGGCTCGTTCCTGGGAACACACCGCGTCCTTCTCTTCACATGGCACCGTGATGACTCCGCCGCTTCCTGGCATCTTGAGGACATTGTAGCCGTGGTGAGTTACGGCCATGAACTTGGCCAGCGCTGGGTACCCAAGGATGGCGTTGTACGGCAGGCGAATGTGAGCGACGTCGAAGTCGATGAGCTCGGTGCGGTAGTTGTCGCGTGCCCCGAAGGTGACAGGGAGGAGGACCTGCCCAATCGGGACCGTGGAGCCGTCGGTGATACCGGAGAAAGGCTTGGTTGGCTGAAGCTGGCTGTAGGGCACTTGGAGGTTGTTGAATGTTTCCACAGACAGGACGTTGAACCCTGCCCCGCCATCGATGAGGGTCTTGGTGACCACCACGTTGCTGATGATTGGGGAACAAAGCATCGGGAGGACTCTGGCTGTAGCCGCACACTTGAGCTGATCTGCTGAGCTGAACGTGATGGCGCACGCCGACCACCTGAAAGGGCGCGTGGCTTCGAGCCTGGGGAGGACTGCGTTCACTTCGCGGGCGAACTGCTTGAAGATGCGCTGAGAGGCTGGGGCTTGTGCCCCGCCCAGGATGCAGGCGATCGCGCGCGGCTCCTGGAAGCCCCCAGCCCCCTCGTCCTGGTGGCGGTCTTTGTTTCTCCTTGGCTGCGGTGGCTGCGGCGGGAGGCCTGCGTTGCCTTGTGGGCGATCCTCGCGAGGCTGGTCCCTCCAGTCTCCCTCGCGAGGCGGGTCTTGCCAGCGATCCTCGCGAGGTTGATCGCGCCACCCTTGGCGCGGGCCACGGTCTTCCCAGCGTCCTGCGTTCCTTCCTCCTCCTCGGGCGTAGCCCCGGTCACCACAGTCAGGGCGACGGCCGATCCTTCCTTCTCGCATGGCTCGGAGCTCTTGACATTCGTTGGTGTTATGGGTGTGGAGGTCGCGGTACACACAGTACCGGCTGCCCTTGGAAGGTTCGGGTTGATCTCTGCCCCGCTTGGTGTCTAGTTCTACCGCGAGCACGGCAGCCCCCTTGCGCTTCACATCCTTGGCCTTGGGCTTCTTCTCTTCTGGGTCTGCGGCAGGCAGCTCGAGGAGGGAGAGACGCCCTTCCTCGGCCCTGGCGCACTTGGTTGCCAGGTTGAACAGTTCCAAGGAAGTGCACAGGTCTTCATGCATCGCCAGCTCCTCCTTCATCTTGACGTCCCGCACGCCGTCAGAGAAGGCCGAGATGATGGCCTCCTCAGTCACCTTGGGAATCTTGAGGCGCGCATTGTTGAAGCGCTGGATGTACTTCCGCAGGGTCTCCCCGGGCTGTTGCTTGATGCGGCGCATGTCGCTCACGGCGGGTGGTCGGTCGCGAGTGCCTTGGAAGTTGGCGATGAAGCGGGTGCGCATCTCGTCCCAGGAGGAGATTGTGCCTGGAGCCAGGTTCAGGAGCCAGGTGCGGGCCCCGTCCTTGAGTGCCATGGGGAACCAGTTCACCATGACCTTCTTGTCTCCGTTGGCAGCTTCGATGCCCAGCTCGTAGAGCTGGAGGAACTCCGCAGGGTCAGCCGTGCCGTCATAGCGAGGAGGCAAGTCTGGCTTGAACTTGCCGGGCCACTCGACGTTGCGTAGCTCGGTGGTGAAGGCACGGCAGCCTGTTGTGGCCACGGGAGGCCTTGGATGATGGGGAACTTGGTCTTGCATGTCCCCACGCGCTGCAGCTGGGAGTAGCACGGGGTCTTGACGCGCAGGAGCAGGAGCATGGTCGCGTCGTGCTAGGGCAGGGAGCGCCCGGGCAGCTTCTTGCGGGCGAGGGACTTCTTGACAGCTCTGCTCTTGCTGCGCTGGCGCCTGACGGAGCGGGTTCCGCCCAGGGGCCATGCGCCTTGGAGCCTGGCGCCTTCCTGAGGAGGAGGCGGCCGGGGCGCCGCCGGAGCTTCATTGCTCGCGCGGGGCGGGGTGCGGTGCAGCGGAACGGACGGCGCGGGGGAGCCCCCTGCGGCGCGGACGAGCTCGGCGACGTGGTCGAGCCATTCTTCGTAGACATCGTCGATGGGACGGTAGTGCAGGAGCTCATTCGCCGCGATGAGTGCAGCCCGAGCCTCCATGGGCGCGCGGAGCGCGTGGGACGAAAAACCAGCTGGGGTGAGTGAGGGAGTCGCGGTGCGGCCGTCTTGCCGCACAGACGGATGCTGGGACGATGCTTGCTGCTCATCCCCCGCTGGGTCGGTGGCGGCGTTGATGGCAGGTGATGGGGAACGGCAAGGATGCCCGCCGACAGGGGCCATCTGGGCGACGCGGGCAGCGAGCGCGGCCTAGCGCTCGGTACGGGCCCGACGAGCGTCAGACATGGGCGTGATGGTCGGAGGAGAACAGGGCAGTGGAAGACGAATCCCGGCGCACCCCTACCTGGCGCGCCAAATGTCGGATTTCGGGTTCCGGCAGACCCTTGAGGTTCGAACACTGGGGTGCGCGCGGAGATTTCGCCTCCTACCTACCTGCACTCCTCCGCCTTACTAGGATCTAAACTAAGGAAAGAACAACACAAGAGACACAGGGTTTATACTGGTTCGGGCCACCGTTGTGGTGTAATACCCTACTCCAGTGTGTGGTGTGGTGGATTGCCTCTTGGGCTGATGATGATGAACAATACAAGGAAGAACAGTCTCACGAGGGTCTGCTCTTGGCTGGGGCGATGAACTGCTGGGAGGAGCTCAGTCACCCATCTCTCTCTCTCTCTACCAGATCTTCTCTATCTTTCCAACTCTCTGGCCAGCTCTTTTTCCCCAGCCTCCAGCCTCCTTTGGCTCTGTGGGTGGCTGGTCCTATTTATAGAGGCCCTGGTCCTCTTCCCAAATATCGAGCGGGAAGGGAGCCAACAATGGCGGGCTAATTTGAAGGGGGACAGCTAGTATCAACTATCCTCACAAAAGTAGTCTTCACCTGCGCAAAGGTCTGGTGATGACGCTGTCTTGGGCTCCACGGTGACCTCCATCTCGTAGTCCTCCTGGTCTTGGTCTCGTTGCACCGAAATGGCAACCTTTGCCTGATGCCTCGGTACTCCGCGGCTACGCTTGCCCCCTTTGCACCAAAGAGGAAGGGAGGTCGCTACGCGGGCTGGCACCCGCCTGGCGCCCCCGGTCATCATGGCTTGCGTCACGGGCACCTCGTGAGGTACCCCGCCTTGATCTTTCCGCCTCCTCGTGAGCCAGCCTGACGAGGCCGCGCCTGAGGAAGCTCCGTGTCGTCCGCCCCGCGAGGCTTGGCCCCTCGCGAGGGTCTTGGGTTTGTGTTGGTGAAGATGGGCCGCGCTGGGGCCCCCTTTGAGCCACGCCGTAGGCCGCAGGCAGGCAAGTCTGGGGACTCCCGTTCCCAGAACGCCGACAGATGTGAAAATTTGTTATAATGATTGCATGCCTCCTATTTATGATGATTATAATGATGAAAGTGGATTCGGAGTGGTCATGACTTTATTTAATTATGAATCCACCATTTTGGATGAGGCTTCAATTGACTATGAGAACCAGGTTGCTATCTATGATGAGTATGGTGATGACATGTAGGCTATATTGAATAATCATAACCATGAAACTTGTCATCATGATTTTAATTTTCAATCTCATGATAGTTATTTTGTTGAGTTTGCTCGCACTACTATTGATGAGAAGAAATTTGCTTATGTGGAGAGTAATAAGTTTTCTATGCTTTTGTGTCATGAAAAGAATGCTTTATGTGATGGTTATATTGTTGAATTTCTTCATGATGCTACTGAAATTATTATGAGGGAGGAACTTATGCTTGTAGGAATTGCAATAATATCAAGTTTCCTCTCTATGTGTAGAAAATCTTGAAGTTGTGCTTGTTTTGCCTTCCTATGCTAGTTGATTCTTGTTCCCATAAATTGTTTGATCACAAAATCCCTATGCATACGAAGTGGGTTAGACTTAAATGTGCTTTCCATGTGCTTGATGATGCTCTGTTTGTGTTTTAATTCTTATCTTTTATGTCGGCATCATTGAAATCATCATGCCTAGCTAAAAGGCATTAAAGAAAAGCGCTTGTTGGGAGCCAACCCAACACTTTTACCTACTATTTTTGTGTGTTCTCATGATTATGCTACTATAGTAATCATGCTTTATAGCTTTTTGTTTCAATAAAGTGCCTACTAAAGCCTTTGGGATAGTGCGGATGATAGTTGACTTGATTCTGTCCAAAAACAGAACCTTTTGTGCTCAGTCCAGGAATTTTGAAAATTCACTGGAATGTGCTTTTGATATGAATTTTTTACAGGTGATAGAAATAGAAATTCCCTATGTTGTCCTAAGTTTTCAGAAGTTTTGAAGTAGCAGAAGTATGGTTGGAGTACAAATTACTTCAGACTATTCTGTTTTCGACAGATTCTGTTTTCAATGCATAGTTTGCTTGTTTCCTAGTTTATATGGCTTATATTGCTCAATATAAATTGTGAAAATGATACACTACAGTATTCATTGTGTGGAAACAATTATGAATCTTGTCTTTGACATTACCAAAGTGAAACGGTTTGCTCTTTATCATACTAACCTATCTCACGAAGTTCCATTAAGTTTTGTGTGATTGAAGTTTTCAAGTTTTGGGTGAGATGTTGATATGAGGAGAATAAGGAGTTACAAGACTCTAAGCTTGGGGATGCCCAAGGCACCCCAAGGTAATATTCAAGGAAGATCCAAACAACTAAGCTTGGGGATGCCCTGGCATCCCCTCTTTCGTCTCCAACATCATCGGTAACCTCACTTGGAACTATGTTTTCATTCGTCACATGATATGTGTTTTACTTGGTGCATCAATTTATTTTGTTAGGATTTGCTTGATGTTATTTATAATAATGTTTTCATCTTTTATTCCAATAAAAATGTCAAGTATAGCCTTTGCCATGCTTATTTTGCAAGTCTACATGTTGCTGTCTGAAAACAGAAAGTTTATCGTTGTTGCAAAAAATCTCTAGAAAAATCAGAATGTGATAAAATGTTGAAACTTTTTGAAAAATAAGCTATGATAAATTTTCTACAGTATTGTAAGTTTTAGAATTTTTGTAGTTACAGAAGTATGAATGTTCTTGCATTCTTTACAGACTGTACTGTTTTGTCAGATTGCTGCTATGGTTGCATTGTTTGCATATGTTTGCTTGTTTAATGATTCTATTTGAGGATATAAGTATTAAATATGCAGAGGCATTTAGTATGCAATGTTGAATAATAATTTTAGTGATTTGCTACAGTAGAGAATGATAAGGTTATTGCATTGATTTATACTAACGTATCTTACGAGTTCTTTTTCAGTTTTGTGTGGATGAAGTTTTTAAGAATTAGGGAAACCGTGTTATGAGAAGGATGAAGAAGACACAAGAGCACAAGCTTGGGGATGCCCAAGGCATCCCAAGTTAATATTCCAATAAGTCCCAAACATCTAAGCTTGGGGATGCCCCGGTAGGCATCCCACTTTTCTTCATCAACAATTATCAGTTAGCCTCGGTTGAGCCTAAGTTTTTGCTTCTTCACATGATGTGTGTCATTCTTAGAATTTCATTTTATTTTGTTTTTCTTGCTGTTTTAATAAAATACTTAGATCTGAAACTTTTAAATATGAGAGATTCCTCAAATAGCTACCATTTACATAACTGCTCGCTTGATCTTCGCTTATATCTTTTTGGAGTAGCTTGTCATTTATTCTTGTGCTTCACTTATATCCTATGAGTAACTTGTTGGATAAATTGAATATCATGAAGTTGAAATTATATCATGCCCGGTGGTAGCTTCACATTGGGTTTAGAAAGTGAAATGTTTTGAAGCTTGACAATCACAAATTTGGTCATACAAGCAATTCATGAATGATTAGCATAAGCAAGAGGACTTTCACATGCAAATATATTATCTTGGACATCTTCTATGATTGTGAATACCCATTAATTATTTTCAAACTTGAGAAAATTAGTTGAAATTGGACAAGGAAGACAACGTAATGAGTTATGTTTGGGTATATTTGCATAGAAGTTATATTATTATGGATCCTCCAACATGTGGTGTTTGCCTAGGATATTTTGCTAGCCAAAAATTCATACTAAGTATAGATACTACTTGTGCATCCAAAAACCTTAAACCATGTTTCTTGCCATGAGTGTCCACCATACCTACCTATGGCTTGAATAAGATCCTTCAAGTAAGTTGTCATTGGTGCATAAAGCAATAAAAATTGCTCCTAAATATGTTTGATCTTTTAATGTAAGGGAAAATTGAGCGTTGTAAGAACTTGTGATGGCAAAGTAATAAAAGTGATGGACTTCATAATAAAGGTTGCTATCATAAGGGGCAATATAATGTGGTGTTCCTTTGCATTAAGAGTTTGGGCATCCAAATAAAAAGCACATGGCAACCTCTGCTTCCCTCTGCGAAGGGCCTATCTTTTACTTTTCAGTATTTACTTTTATGCAGAGAGTCAATAGTATAAATTCTCATTTCGAACTCAACTATTCCCTAGTTGGCAAGCATCATATGGTGGGGAAATATCTAGGCACATATGACCAGTCAAATATATTTGATCATGATTTATTATTGTTGACAATTATCTCTATGATAAATGAGTTGGGAGGCAAAAATATTAAGCCTATATCTTTCTCTGTGTTCGATGGATGCCATTTGTTCTAAGAATATGCTTTGAGTAGTAGCAATCATGGAAGACTATATGATGATTTAGTATGTAGAGCTCTTACTTAGACTCTGTTGAATAAGTTGAATTGCAATTGTTTGGTGACTAAGAATATAGGTTGTTGAGTTTCAAGAGAATTCATTGCTTGAACCTTAACATGTGAATTTTTTGCTACTCTAACATGAGAAGTTTTATAAGAAAGAATTGATGTTATGATGCTAGGAAAAGTGATTGAAATTATCATTGATCAAACTTATGCACTTTGCTAGCATTCACACTTCATAAATTATTTGTTTTATCATTTACCTACTCGAGAACGAGTAGGAATTAAGCTTGGGGATGCTGATACGTCTCCAATGTATCTATAATTTATGAAGCATTCATGCTGTTATATTATCATTCTTGGATGTTTTACAATCATTTTAGAGCAACTTTATATCATTTTTTGGGACTAACCTATTGACATAGTGCCCAATGCTAGTTGCTATTTTTTGCTTCTTCTTTACATCACAGAAAACCAATACCAAACAGAGTCCAAACGCAGCGAAACTTTTTGGAGATTTTTTCTAGAGCAGAAGACATCCGGTGGGACAAAGAAGTACCAGAGGGGAGCTTCGAGGAGAGCACAACCTACCAGGGCGCGCCTGGGGGCCCACACATGCCCAGGCAGGTTGTGCCCACCTCGATGGCCTCCCGCACCGCCTCTTCGCCCTATAAATTTCCAAATATTCCAAACTCCCTAGAGGTAACCCTAGATGAGAAGTTCCGCCGCCTCTAGCCTCCGTAGCCACAAAATACCAATCTAGATCCTGTTCCGGCACTCCACCGGAGGGGGAAATCATCACCGGTGGCCATCTTCGTCATCCCGGCGGCCACCATGATGAGGAGGGAGTAGTCCACCCTCGGGGCTGAGGATTTGTACCAGTAGCTATGTGTTTAATCTCTCTCTCTCTCTCTCTCTCGTGTTCTTGAGATGTCACGATCTTTATGTATCGCGGGCTTTGTTAATATAGTCGGATCATATGGTGTTTCCCCCTCTCTATCTTGTTGTGAATTGAGTTTTCCCTTTGAGATTTCGTTTTATCGGATTGAATACTTTTATGGATTTGAGAGCACTTGATATATGTCTTGCACCTGAATACCCGTGGTGACAATGGGGTATTATGTTGATTCACTTGATATGTGTTTTGGCACTCAACTCACGGATCCCCGAGGTGACATTGGGGTAATCTATGCATAGGGGTTGATGCATGTTCTCGTATTTGTTTCTCCAGTAGGAATCTTGGGGCACTCTTTGAAGTTCTTTGTGTTGGATTGAGTATTATGAATCTGAAATTGTTTGATGCATATCGTATAATCAAATCACGGATACTCGCGGTGACATTGGAGTATCTAGGTGACATTAGAGTTGGTTGTTGTGTATCATATGGTGTTATGTTAGTACGAACTCTTGGTTATATCGATCAGAAACAATAGCTTGGTGTTATTTTAGTACGAACTCTAGGATATATTGATGGAAGAATAGCTTTGAGGTGGTTTTGTACCCTACAAACAATTTCTTCTTATGTTCTCTGCTTGATAGGAACTTTGGAGTAATTCTTCATCGCACGTTGAGGGATGGTTATATGATCCAATTATATTAGCATTGTTGAGAGATTGCACTAGTGAAAGTACGGACCCTAGGCCTCATTTTCAAGCATTGCAATACCGTTTGTGCTCCGTTTTATCAATTGCTACCTTGCTGTTTTTTATTGTTCTTATTACAAAAATTAATATCTACTATCCATATTACACTTGTATCACCATATCTTCGCCGAACTAGTGCACATATACAGATTACCATTGTAGGACACAAGAGACTTTTTATTATTTGGTTGCAGGGTTGTTTGAGAGAGACTATCTTCATCCTATGCCTCCCACGGATTGATAAACCTTAGGTCATCCACTTGAGGGAAAATTGCTACTGTCCTACAAAACTCTGCGCTTGGAGGCCCAACATGTGTCTACAAGAATAAAGTTGCATAGTAGACATCAGGATACTTCCCTCCGGGAGGTGGAAATGAAAGCCATGATCATCACCAACAACCCTCTCATCGTGGGAGGACCAATGTTCATCAACATATTCACCAGCACCATCTCATCTCAAACCTTAGTTCATCACTTGTATTCAATCTTTGTATCAAAACTTTAGATTGGTACCTGTGGGTTGCTAGTAGGGGTGGGCATAAAAACCGAGAACCGGAGACCGGAGCCGAAAAAACCGAGACCGAAGCCAAAAAACCGAGTACCGAAGCTTCGGTTATACGTTCGGTTAGCAAATGGAAAAGACCGAAATTAGTTCGGTGAGTTCGGTCACTCGAGACCACTGACCCGAATCACCCGAATGAACCGAAGTATTTTACTATATTAATTAAAGCTCATCAAGCTAGGTCGATTAGCCCATCAATCAAGTACTACACGACAATTTTTCTCAGCCTTTTCTTTTCATCACAGCCACAAACGGACGCACGCATTGCTAAAATAAAACAGATGCAGGCCCCACGTTGCCACCCATCAGCTTTTTTAATTGCACGATGAGGAGAATGTCTCTCCCCCTGCTGCATGCACAAAAAAAAATCTAGCAGGCGGCGGTGGTGGTCCCGCGGCCAGCGCCTAGTGGGGGCCTCAATCTGTGATGGAAACTAGCAGCTTACACGCGCAAAAGGCAAGCGACCCGTGAAGTGTATCGGTCCTACTCGGTCAACCCGAGCACCGAACCGAATTTCTGGTGGACCGAATCGTCGGTTATCTCTTTTTCAGTTAACCGATCGGGTAGCATATTCCCAAAACCGAAAATCAAAATAACCCGAAGTACCGAACCGAACTCTTCCGGGTAACCGAATGCCCAGTCCTAGTTGCTAGTAGTGTTGATTACATCGTGTAGTTTATGCTAGTTGGTTTATTTGGTGTAAGATTAAATGTTCAAATCCTTGATGCTATTCCATACCCCTCTGATCTTGAACATGAATATGATTTTTGAGTAGTTACTTTTGTTCTTGAGGGCACGGAAGAAGTCATGTCATAGGTAATCATGTGAATTTGGTATTCGTTTGATATTTTATGTATGTTGTTGTTTACTTTAGTGGTGTCATGTGAACGTCGACTACATGACACTTCGCCATCTTTGGGCCTAAGGGAAGGCATTGTGGAGTAGTATTTAGATGATGGGTTGCTAGAGTGACAGAAGCTTAAACCCTAGTTTATGTGCTATTCCATAAGGGGCTGATTTGGATCCATATGTTTCATGCTATGCTTAGATTTATCTTAATTCTTCTTTCGTAGTTGCAGATGCTTGCGAGAGGGGTTAATCATAAGTGGGAGGCTTGTTCAAGTAAGAACAGCACCCAAGCACCGGTCCTCCCACATATCAAATTATCAAAGTAACGAACATGAATTAACAAACATGATGAAAGTGACTAGGTGAAGTTCCCGTGTGTTCTCAAGAACGCTTTGTTTATTATAAGAGACCGTTCCGGCCTGTCCTTTGTCATAAAAAGGATTGGGCTACCTTGCAGCAATTTAGTTACTATTGTTACTTATTGCTCATTACATATTACCTTGCTACCAAACTACTTGTTATCGATAATTTCAGTGCTTGCAGAAAATACCTTGCTGAAAACCGCTTGTCATTTCCTTCTGCTCCTCGTTGTGTACGACACTCTTACTTATCGAAAGGACTAGATTGATCCCCTATACTTGTGGGTCATCAATTACTTTACCCTTCCTCTTCGGGGAAATCCCAACACATTCCAAAAGTAGCATGGAGTAATAAAAGTGATAGACTGCTTGATAAAGGTCACTATCATAAGGGGAAATATATAGTGATGTTCTTTTTTATTAAGAGTTTGCACATCCAACTTAAAAGCACTTGGCAGCCTCTGCTTCACTCTCCAAAGAACCTATCTTTTACCTTTTTGTTTAAAGTTTTATTTTAGCTATGCACATGTCAAAATATTTTCCTCCTTTCCAACCTTATTATTCTCGCTACTTGGCAAACATCATGTGGTGGGGAAAGATCCAGGCATATATATGCAACTGAATATATATGATCATGAGTTATTATTGTTAACAATTATCCCTGAGGTAAATAAGTTGGGATGTGAAACATCAAGTCCTCATCTTCCTTTGTGTCTGATTGAAACAGTCTGCTCTAAAAATATTATTTGACTACCAGCAATCTTTAGAAGACTATATGATGGTTGAGTATGTGAAGTTTGCTAAACAAAAGCTCTTACATAGGCTCTTCTGGAAAATAAGATGAATTGCAATTGTGTGATGACTAAGAACATAGTTTGTTGGTCTATACTTTAACATGTGAATAGCTTGTTACTTGATTATGAGGAGCTTTATGAATAATAATTGTTGTTCATGGAATGATAATGGCTATAAATACGATCTTGCTATGTCCATATTTTCTTTTACCGACAGCACTCTTTATAATGTTTTTTTCGCTTGAGGAAAAGCTGGGTCTAAACTTGGGGAGTTGATACATCCAATCTTCATCAATATTTCCTACTGTTATTTATCTTATTTGTTGTTTCAATGTTATATTTCATAATATAATGCAATTCTAGTGCATTTTCTCTTTTAAATGCAAGGTACGTCAAAGAAGGGAGATTACCATCAGCTGGAATTCTGACCGGGAAAGCAACAATAAAGATAACAATTCTCCGAACCTCAAAATGAAGCCTGGATTTTTAGGGAATTATTTTGGAATATATGAAGAATTGTGGAACAAAAAATATACTAGAGGGGCCTTATCAGCCAGCCACATGGGCAGGAGGTGATGACACCTCCATGGCCATGCCACTTGTCCATGTGGAGCCCTAGTGGCCCCATGACATCCTTTGGCCATAAATTCCTATTTGCCCAAGAAAAATAATTAGAGAAGGGTTTCAGGACTTTCCTACACCGTCTTGAGGTGGAACCACATCGGTGTCAAAACCGGCGGATCTCGAGTAGGGGGTCCCGAGCTGTGGATCTTGGATCGATGGGTAATAGTGAACGCAAAGACGATATTTACCCAGGTACAGGCCCTATTGAAGAGGTAAAACCCTATGTCTTGCTTGATTATATTGATGTGTGTATATGATGGTTACAGAGTTGATCTACCTCGAGATCGGATGAACAAAACCCTAGATGAGTAGGATGATGGTTCTCCTCTATGTTCTAAACCCTCTGATTTATATAGACACCAAGGGTACCTAGGGTTACATATGTCGGTTACATCATGGGATAAACATGTCGACTTCATTATCTTGACTTGGAGGATACACCAAGGCTTCAGAGGTTTCCTTCCTGAACAGCGAGTCGCTTATAGCTTGGCCTTCCAATGAAGGATCAGGAGTGTCCCACCAGTATGGCCCATGAGAGATAAGCCGGCAGTCCGAGGACCCCTTAGTCCGGGACACCATCAACCACGACAGGAGTAGTTTTGCTCTCTAGCAAAGCGACCCCGCCGGGGATACTTCCTTCTGGGAGAGGGGAATCAAAGCCTTCGTCATCACCAACACTCTCATTATCATGGGAATAATCATCTTCATCAACATCTTCACCAACACCATCTCATCTATAAACCCTAGTTCATCTCTTGTGTTCAATCTTTGTATCAAACCTCAGATTGGTACCTCAGGGTGCTAGTAGTGTTGATGATATCTTGTAGTTGATGCTAGTTGGTTTACTTGGTGGAAGATTATTATGTTTAGATTGTTAATCACATATTCATACCAACTGATCATGTTTAAGAAGATTAGTTGTGAGTAGTTCTATTTTTTCTTGAGGACATGGGAGAAGTCTTGTTATTAGTAATCATGTGAAGTTGATCACCATTCAATGTTTGATACTTTGTTATGTTGTTCTTCTTGTATGTCGTGGGAAACCACGGTCACCTATGGGGCCAAAGAGCCCCTTTTGGTTCGGGGGGGGGGGGCGGTGGGCACGTTGCACAAAGAGAGAAGAAGCGTAATACAACATGGCAGAGATCACACGGGCAGTTTTACCCAGGTTCGAGCCACCGCGAGGCGTAAAACCTTACTCCTGCTTTGGTGGATTGATGATGGAAAAGTGCAGCGCTCTTGCCCGGCAAGGTTGCCTCGAGGATAGAGTGGCTAGGCATGTATGGGTGTGAGGGGATCCGAATCCTTTCTAGGGTTTGCATGGGCCTCCTTTTATAGATCAAGGGGTCACCACAATGGCAAATCAGTCTTTACATACTAATTAGATAGAAAATAGTGCTATCATACCTAACTCTACAGGCTGACAGACCGCATTAAATGTGCCGCTCAGTGTCACATCATAGCTCGCCCGGCAGGCCCTGCCGGGCTATTTTGCCAGCTTCATGCCTGCTTGCTTGACACCTCTTAGGAATGGTGTCGCTTGGAGGTATTTTTTGCGGGAAGTGAATGCCATGTGGCAAACAGCAACCACTTAGTCACTTAGGAGCTTGACACCGCACTGGTTGACGACGTGCGTAGCTGCGGGGTGGTTAGGTGGAGTGGTTTGCCTCCGTGAGCCCCAGCAGGCCTGCCGGGGCGATCTTTGGAGGCTCGCTTCCAGGGTAACCCCAACCTTGCCAGGCTCGCCTGCCCGTCAAGGGACGCCCTTCTCGTAGTGGAATCTTGTCTCTCTGGCTAATCTTGGTTTTCTTGATCTGCACGTTGGTCCTTCAAAGAACTAATCCTTCTTGTATTGATCTGATCTTGGTGTTGTAATCTTGCTCTTCAGCCTGTGCACAGTCTAGGCAACGGACCGAGGGTTTGTTGCACCGACAGGAGCCCCCGATCCTGGCCCGAATGCGCTGTCGGGCGTCATCGGGGTATGCCCTAACCAGTGCACAGGCAAGGGCATAGAAGTGGCTAGCCCCTTGAGATTTTCTTTGCTTCTTCATTAACTTGACCTCGGTCCAGTTACCGGTTTTCCCGCGCGTCGTGTAACACCAATCATGGTGGGCCACTCTTGTAATGGCCCGTGAATGACTTTAACACACAGGTGAGTAACTATCAATTCACTCTTCCCACCATGCCCTTATCCTTAGCCATGTATGCTGCATGCACAAAGTGGGGTAGGTAATGGAGGCGCGTGGTGCGGGAGAGCGTGAAGGCAGGGGCCAAATCTTCTCGGATTGGTGGAGGAGGGCGGCGGTTATTCGTCACGGGATCGACTCCCTTCCATGGCCCGCCTATAAAAGGAGGGGCGGTGGGAGGAGCGGAGGCATTTATCCTCACATCCCTTCTCCTCCATCCTCTACTTTTTGTTGTCCATGCCAAAGGGGAGAGCCCGGGGCAAGGCCCCAGGCCATAGCTTGAATTTGGCAATGCTGAATGCTCCATCTAATGCTCGAGGAGTGAGTCTGGTCCGGGCCCGGAGGAGGAGCAATTACGCCTCCGTTGGGGTGAAATCCCATCCTCATCTTCACGCAAGCTTCAGGAGGGTACGCGGGCGGCGCGGCGGTAGCACCGGAGGTGGCGACTCCGGTATCCTTGTCACTGGGCCGTCTGTTGCTTCTATTTTAGTGAGGAGCGACGCAAGTGACACCACGCCGAAGCCCACAATGGGCACGAGGCACGGTAGTCGACTGTGGCCTATTCCCCCTCCTCTCGTGGCACCGGAGGGAGGTCGCAGAACGGACTCGCCATCAGTAAAGGCGGACCTGACCTCCCCGGGCACCGTCCACTTGGCGCGTGGGGGAGCTCCTCGCTCCCATACATGCTTCCTTAATGCATGGTGGCTCCTGATCTTCAGGCCATCAGGGACGACCGTGCTCTTTGTGGAATTACCCAGAGAGCATGGTGCCGGATTCGGATGTTGTGGCGGAGGTTTCGGGTGGCAGTGGTGCGGAAGGTGGCACAACCCACGACGCATCAAGAACGAGGACGACCATTCCGATGAGTCGTGTTTGCCGGTGACTCCGCCGCTCTTGTCTGAGCTTTCGGCAGCGCCACTGTCGGTGTCAAAACCGGCGGATCTCGGGTAGGGGGTCCTGAACTGTGCGTCTAAGGCGGATGGTAACAGGAAGCAGGGGACACGATATTTTACCCAGGTTCGGGCCCTCTTGATGGAGGTAAAACCCTACGTCCTGCTTGATTAATCTTGATAATATGAGTAGTACAAGAGTTGATCTACCACGAGATCGGAGAGGCTAAACCCTAGAAGCTAGCCTATGGTATGATTGTATATTGTCCTACGGACTAAAGCCCTCCGATTTATATAGACACTGGAGGAGGCTAGGGTTACACAAGGTCGGTTACAAAGGAGGAGATATGCATATCCGTATTGCCTAGCTTGCCTTCCACGCCAAGTAGAGTCTCATCCGGACACGGGACGAAGTCTTCAATTTCGTATCTTCATAGTCCAACAGTCCGGCCAAAGGATATAGTCCGGCTGTCCGGAGACCCCCAAATCTAGGACTCCCTCAGTAGCCCCTGAACCAGGCTTCAATGACGATGAGTCCGGCGCGCAGTGTTGTCTTCGGCATTGCAAGGCGGGTTCCTCCTCCGAATACACCACGGAAGAGTTTGAATACAAGGGTAGTGTCCGACCCTGCAAAATAAGTTCCACATACCACCGTAGAGAGAATAATATTTCCACAAATCTAATCTGCTGACACGTTTTGGCAGCATGACATCACGCCACGGCCCGGTAATTATTTGAACCGTTTTTCTTTAACCAGCCCCGCACATAACGCGAGGCGGTTTCTTGACACGTCTTGTCAAAGCAGAGATCGTGTTCCCCTTATCACGGGATTCTCATCAATACGGACGTGGGTAACCCAACCGCGCCATCAATTACGGCGCTTGGGGGATAAGCGAGTTTTACCAGGCTTGTGGGGGCGCATAGTTTTGTCCGCCCTTATAAAGGGATAAGGTCTCACCTTTTTCTACCCACGCCTTCTTCCTCCTTGCTCATCCATTCTCGCGCACTCGAGCTCCAGCGCCCAAGTCCACATCCTTCTCCTCAACTCTCTCCAAACATGTCCGGAGCGGGAGGCAAGTGGATGGTCTCCTCCGTCACGGAGGGACACATCAAAAAACTACGTGGGGCCGGATACTTAGCCGCGGATATCGCGCACCAGCTGCCAGCCCGGGGGCAGATCGTCCCTACCCCGGAACCTCATGAAAGGGTGGTTTTCCTCCCCCACTTCATCCGCGGACTGGGGTTTCCCCTCCATCCATTCGTCTGTGGCCTTATGTTCTATTACGGGCTGGACTTTCATGATCTGGCCCCGAATTTCATCCTCAACATCTCGGCGTTCATCGTCGTGTGCGAGGCTTTCCTCCGCATCCGGCCCCACTTCGGCCTGTGGCTGAAGACCTTCAATATCAAGCCGAAGGTGGTTGGCGGCCAACAAGCGGAATGCGGCGAAGCCATGGTGGGCAAAATGCCCAATGTTACATGGCTCGAGGGCTCCTTCATGGAGACCATAAAGGGGTGGCAATCGGGGTGGTTCTACATCACCGAGCCGCGCGACACCAACTGGGTGGCGGCCCCCGAGTTTCGATCCGGAATCCCCACGCGGCTCACTTCCTGGAAGGAGAAGGGCCTGTCCTGGCGTTCATCGGTGGAGCTGGACGGACTCCAGAAGTGTGTCCGGAATATGATAAGCAAGAAACTTAAGCTTGTCAACATAGTCCAGGTCATGCTCTTCCGCCGGATCCTCCCGTGTCAATAACAGGATTTCAACTTATGGGAGTTCGACCCAGCCCAGCACCAGACTCTACACGAGCTCTTCGACACGACGCGTAAGGACGTCTGGAAGGTGCAATTCAAGGGCGCCGAGGTCCCCCCTTCTCTTACCGAGGACCGCGGGCTAAGCGTGAAGCGCCCTGCGAATCCGGTAAGCTCTGTGTATAGGGTATTTATTTCCCATAGCTTAACCATGTGCGGGGTCTGAGCTCCCATGCCTTTGACAGGACTGGGTGGAGACATCGGAGCAGATTAACTGTCCGGCCCCTCTGCCCGAAGACCCCGAAGACGCCCTCCTGACGGAGATGCGGACTCTGGCTCCTTATGAGGTGCCGGAGAAGACCAAGAAGAAGGCCACGGGAAACCGAAAGAGTTCCCAGCGCTAGGTGGTATCGGACACATCGTCCGATAACTCCGAAGCGCACTCCTCCCATGAAAACGAGGAGAAGGAAGAAGAAGATTCTCCCCTTCCAGTCAGGGGAGACAAGAAAAGGAAGGCCACCCCAACCGGGGAGGCCAAAGGGTCCAAGAAGGGAAGGACTCTCCTTCCGGACTGTTCCACCACCGCTGCCGATGGCGAAGACGAGTGGCTGCTCAGGGCCAAGCCCCTGGCAAACTCATAAGTATTCGGATACCAGAGTAACTCATAACATACTTTTGTTGCACTGCTTCTCCTAACGTCGAATATGATTATGCAGTCCGCCCCAAGCCCGTATCGACGTATCATCGTCGGACGGTTCCTTGGACTTGTTGCACTGCACCTCCTACTCTCCTTGCCCTGCGGATAATGCCGAGGTATTGTCTCAAGGGACACCGAGCGGGGGGAGACAGTCCCGGAGGTGCCTCAAGGCGACCTTCCGGACTCCAGGAGCACAGGGAGCAAGGCTCCCCGGGGCTCCAAGTTCGACCCTCAGTCGGACACCGCGTCAGAACCTCCAGTGGTTCCGGACTCGAGCAGGAGGCCCTCTTCCAAGAGGGGCAAGCCATCTGTGCCGGTGACCTCTATCCATCCAGAGGCACCGGATGAACTGCTGGGAGCGCTTCGCGGCGCTTCCATCGACGAAGAGCAGCGCACCATTATGAGTGCAGTGATCAAGAAGGTTCAGTCCGCCAAGAGCGGACTGACTAAAGCCTTTGCTAGCCTTCTAACAGGCTTTGAGGTAAGTATTTAAAATATAGGAAAAATATTACCGCATGGACAATAGCCCCTGATGCTCTGTTTGGTGTTCACAAAGAAAAGCCGAATAGAGGATCAAATAATATCTGTAGGAGTCTAATATAAGTATGTATTTATGCGTATGCAGGCTTCGCTGCTGACCTCTGCCGCACTGACTGCGGAGGTCGCTGCACTGAGGCAGAACCTCGAGCGGTCCGAGAAAGAGCTCGGTCTTGCCAAGAGGCAGCTCGAGGAGAACAAAGGTAAGTAATGCCTTGTCCATATATGTATATAAAAAAATAAAGATGCGGTTGCAAAATGATAGGATCATCATGAATGTGCCAGGGGCCACGACCGAAGTGGCGACCCTGAAGCAAGCGTTGTCCGAGGACGAAAACAAAGCGGCCAAGGAGCGCACCGAGCGGGAAAAACAAGAGGCACGGGTGGGCGAGGTGCAGCAAGAGCTCCAGGCTCTCGTGAAGAAGCACGAGGCTTTGGAGCTTGACTCGAAGACGTGAGAGTCCGAGCTTGCCACGGCCCTCGAGAGCACAAAGCATGCCAAGGCTGAAGCCCAAAAGGCCCTCCAGGAGATTGAGGCTATGAGGAAGATAGCGGCGGGTAAGGCATTCAATATGCAAAGCAAGCATGTGAAAGTAAATTACTTGTTACTTACCCGAGTCCGGAGCTCTCCAGGAGCATTCGCAGATTTGCCCCGCAGCGTGTCGGATGCCGCGAAATATTACCAGGCCGAGGAGGGAAGCTCGACAGAGAAGTTGTTCTGGTCTCAGTATACTGGGACCGAACACCCGATGCCTATGAGCGACCAGCTGAAGCAACTGGTCGAGCTGCACAAGGCGGCCGAACAGGCCATGAGGGGCCTTATAGTCCGGATGTGGCCTGGCGACTCCCTTCCCAACAGCTACTTCGGCCTGGTGAGGCGGCTTGTAGATGCCTGCCCATGGCTGGAGGTCATAAAGCGGTCCGTCTGCATCGAAGGTGCACGCCGGGCCTTTGCCCGTGCGAAGGTGCACTGGGCCAAGATGGACGCCGAGAAGCTGG
The DNA here is from genome assembly GCF_018294505.1 of Triticum aestivum. Lineage (NCBI taxonomy): Eukaryota > Viridiplantae > Streptophyta > Magnoliopsida > Poales > Poaceae > Triticum > Triticum aestivum. Next base: position 368,976,895 of record NC_057812.1, on the reverse strand, counting down.
TGAAGGAGGGGCCGCCGCAGGGCAAGGAGCATCGCCACCCCTGAGATGTATTATGAGGGTGTCCTGAAGGGTGCCCGTCTTGTGGCGGACGAGTGTGCGAAGGATGTAATTTTGAATGAACTTCGCTCGTGTGATCCTGTATTATGAAAACTTGTTCATATGCGCTATGCAACGCTTGTTTGAATTTAAAATATTACCTTCTGTGCGGCTGTTTATCAAATCTGAGAGATGGCCAGTCGTCGGCTTCTGCCCCCATGCCACGAGTGCTGGGGTGTTCGGGATAAATCTGAGCACTCTTTTTCCCATTGTTGGGTCCTTCGAGGGAGGTGCTCAGCACAACGAACAAGGCAATCAGACTATAATGCTTTATCACTCTCACTTAGCCATAGAAGTCTACAATTTTAAATTTTGGCGAAGCCCCTAGTATTCGGAAGGCCGAATTCGGGGCGCTATACACGCCTTAAGCCGGACAAAGCCGACTCCTCGCTCTAAGCGGCATAAGTCTTTAGGGACTCGAGACCTCTCGAACAGCGACCAGCTCTCGCCTTATCATGACAGTCAGTTTTAGCTTTCTCTACTAAGGTGCTTAGCCCAGATGAACCGGGGCACAATCGCAGTAGTTCTCCCAGTGCTACCTTAGCCGATATAGCGGAACGTAAGGTACCAAAACATGGGAGCCGGGCAAACCCAACTATTGACCCAAGACATGATTCGGAGTTGATGCATATAATGTTATAAGTTCGGGGTCCCGCACTGTCGAAATTGTTCGGACTTTTCACGCCATATTATGGGGTACGCTTAAGCCCCTGGCGTATTAGCCGTACCAGAGTGTACGGTTGCTGAATGTCATGAATGAACATATATATATATATAATAAGAATGCGATAATAGTCTAGTGCTATGCATTGTTTATTCAAAAAGGTGCGTCGAAGCAGAATGATACAAGTAGTGCAATAAGCAAAAAGTAGGACTATTTGACATGTCCCCTCCAAGGGCAAGCTGAGGAATGATATTTAAAACAGGTATTTCACTCTTTATCAGAGACCACCTGGGAATTCCTTGATGCGACGTAGCTTTCTGCCTCCTTGGTTGTTGTATCGTGTGTCCAGCAATCGTACTGCCGGACGGGGTTTCCAGAGATTCAAGTCCTGAAAGAAAGAAAAATAACAAAGCGGGAAGCCCCTAGTGCGGTTGAGCCGCGTCTTGGGGTGTGCCGTAGTCGTGTCCCCCTCCCCACCTGTGCCCATGGTATTTTCAATGCGTAATTATGTACGTGTGGCACGGATTTCACCATTTGGCTGGGACTGGTGTGGGGGCCGCATTGCTATGCAAGCTCGGAGCGTGCCAGGCGGTCTTGTTGCCGATTACTCCGGGCGCGCTTGAAGGTGTCCGGGTCCTTAATCGCCAAACTGGTGGATTGCCTTAAGAGGCTGCTTTGCACTTCTGCTGCAGGGCCGCAGTGTGCTCCTCCGTGCGGAGAGAGCGCTCTGTGTTTCCATTGACTGTGATGACCCCCCGAGGTCCTGGCATCTTGAGCTTGAGATATGCATAGTGTGGTACCGCGTTGAATCTCGCAAATGCGGTTCGCCCGAGCAGTGCATGATAGCCACTGCGGAACGAGACTATATCAAAGATTAACTCCTCGCTCCGGAAGTTATCCGGGGATCCGAAGACCACTTCCAGTGTGACTGAGCCTGTGCAACGGGCCTCTACACCTGGTATGACGCCTTTGAAGGTCGTTTTTGTCGGTTTGATCCTTGAAGGGTCTATACCCATTTTGCGCATTGTGTCCTGATAAAGCAGGTTCAGGCTGCCGCCGCCGTCCATAAGGACTCGAGTGAGGTGAAATCCGTCGATGATTGGGTCTAGGACTAGTGCGGCGAATCCGCCATGACGGATACTAGCGGGATGGTCCCTGCGATCAAAGGTGATCAGACAGGAGGACCATGGGTTGAACTTTGGGGCAACTGGCTCCAACGCATATACATCCCTTAACGCACGCTTCCGCTCCCTCTTGGGGATGTGGGTTGCATATATCATGTTCACCGTCCGCACTTGTGGGGGGAACCTCTTCTGTCCTCAGGTGTTCGGTTGCTGGGGCTCCTCCTCGTCATCGCTATGTGACGCCTTATCTTTGTTTTCGGCATTTAACTTGCCGGCCTACTTGAACACCCAACATTCCCTGTTGGTGTGGTTGGCTGGCTTGTCGGGGGTGCCATGTATTTGGCACGAGCGATCGAGTATTCAGTCCAAACTGGACGGGCCCGGAGTGCTTCATTTGAATGGCTTTTTCCACTGACCGGGCTTAGAGCCTCTGAATCCGGCATTGACTGCCGTATCCTCAGTATTGTCGTTGTTGATGCGGCGCTTGTGTTTGTTGTGGTGCGACCTGCCATTGCAATCCTTGGTATCCGAAGTACCCTGGTTCTTTGATATATTATTGCTGCGAGCCAGCCAGCTGTCCTCTCCTGTGCAAAAGCGGGTCATGAATGTCGTGAGGGCTGCCATAGATTTCGGCTTTTCCTGGCTAAGGTGCCGGGCGAGCCACTCGTCATGGATGTTGTGCTTAAAAGCTGCTAGGGCCTCTGCATCCGGACAGTCGACGATTTGATTTTTCTTTGTCAGGAACCATGTCCAGAATTGCCTGGACGATTCCTCTGGCTACTGAATTATGTGGCTCAAGTCATCGGCAGCTGGTGGTCGCACATAAGTGCCCTGGAAGTTGTCGAGGAATGCGGCTTCCAGATCTTCCCAACAGCCGATGGATTCTGCTGGCAGGCTGTTGAGCCAATGTCGAGCTGGTCCTTTGAGCTTGAGTGGGAGGTATTTGATGGCGTGTAGATCGTCACCGCGGGCCATGTGGATGTGCAAGAGGAAGTCCTCGATCCATACCACGGGGTCTGTTGTGCCGTCGTATGATTCGATATTTACGGGTTTGAAACCCTCTGGGATTTGGTGATCCATTACTTCGCCTGTGAAGCATATGGGGTGTGCGGCGCCTCTATAGTGGGCTATGTCGCGACGCAGCTCGAATGATTCTTGTCCACTGTGTTCGGCCCGACCGGATTTACTTTTAATGTATCCGGCGTGATGGTTATCGCCTCGCGTAGTGGCGCGCCCTTGTGATCCATAGATCAATCTTGCGTGTTTTGCTTTCTCCTCCAATACGTCTCGCAGGTCTAGCGTGTTTCCCCATGCCTTGTCATTTTTATTTGAGTGGCGTCGGGGTGCGGGCTGAGTTTTTGGCTGAAATGCCTCTGTCACGGCCACGAGGTCGCCGATCAGCTGCATCATATGCTGGAGATGTAGGTTTTAATGCTTCCTCCTCCAGTCGGGATAGCAACCTACGCTTTGGGTAACTCTTGGAGGGGCGTTCGAGTTCATATTCCTCGGCCGCAAGGACTTCAGTCCATCTGTCAGCTAGCAAATCTTGATCAGCTTGAAGCTGTTGCTGCTTTTTCTTAAGGCTATTTGCCGTGGCTATAAGCCGGTGCTTGAAGCGCTCTTGCTCGACGGGATCCTCCGACACGACAAATTCGTCATCGTCGAGGCTTGCCTTGTCTTCGGAGGGAGGCATGTAATTATCATCCTCCGCCTCTCCATCTGCCGCTCTCTCGGGAGGGCTGGCTTCTCCATCCTCCTGCTCTAAATCTTGCTGGAGGGGATTGTTGTCGTCTTCGGCACTATCCAGAGTGCTATTATCTCATGTGCCGGTGTCACCGCTTTTGCTTTGGCGAGACTTAGAGCGGCGCCGCTGACGTCGGCGCTTGGGTTGCTTCTTGGAGGGGTCATCCTCCGTTGTCCCATCGCCATTGCCTTCTTTGGGTGTGTCCACCATGTATATATCATATAATGAGGTGGCTGTCCAGTGCCCTGTGGGCAGTGGTTCCTCTTCGTCTCCCGCATCGTCGTCCTACCGTCGATCTCTCCGGAGTCGAAGTCGAGCATGTCGGTCAAATTGTTGACAGTGGCTACTAAGTGGGTGGTGGGTGGGCGGCGAATTTCTTCGTCATACGCATCCCAATCCTGCCGAACATAGTTCGGCCAGGACTCTCCTGACAGGGAGAGAGACCTTAATGAGTTCAGTATGTCACCGAAGGGCGAGTGCTAAAAGATATCCGCGGAGGTGAACTCCATGATCGGCGCCCAGTCAGATTCGATAGGCACGGGCGTAGGCGGTTCGAAGTCCGTGGCCAGGGAAGAATCCGGTAGTTCGGCGTCATGGCTCCCGTGAAGGGTAAGGTCGATACTCGGCTCGATCGCCACTGAGAATACGGCCTCCATGGCGGGGTCTATCCACCCGTCCATGGATGGCGCAATTGGCTCCGAATTGAGGGTCAGAGCGGTTGCCGGTGCGGTCTCCTGAACACAGTCTGATGGTAGAGCTAAATCATGCTCATCGTGACCGTGCGGCGCACTCGGCTGGGGCTCGAATCCATCGAAGATCAAGTCTCCGCGGATGTCGGTCGTGTAGTTTAAGCTTCCAAACTTGACCTGGTGGCCAGGGGCGTAACTCTCGATCTGCTCCAGATGGCCAAGCGAGTTGGCCCGGAGTGCGAAGCCGCAGAATACAAAGATCTGCCCAGGGAGAAAAGTCTCACCCAGGACTGCATCGCTATCGATGATCAAAGGAGCCATCAAGCCTAACGGTGATGACACAGAGGAACTCTCAATGAAAGCACCAATGTCGGTGTCAAAACCGGCGGATCTCGGGTAGGGGGTCCCGAACGGTGCGTCTAAGGCGGATGGTAACAGGAGGCAGGGGACATGATGTTTTACCCAGGTTCGGTCCCTCTTGATGGAGGTAAAACCCTACGTCCTGCCTGATTAATCTTGATAATATGAGTAGTACAAGAGTTGATCTACCACGAGATCGGAGAGGCTAAACCCTAGAAGCTAGCCTATGGTATGATTGTATATTGTCCTACGGACTAAAGCCCTCCGGTTTATATAGACACCGGAGGAGGCTAGGGTTACACAAGGTCGGTTACAAAGGAGGAGATATGCATATCCGTATTGCCTAGCTTGCCTTCCAGGCCAAGTAGAGTCCCATCCGAACACGGGACGAAGTCTTCAATTTCATATCTTCATAGTCCAAAAGTCCAGCCAAAGGATATAGTCCGGCTATCCGGAGACCCCCAAATCCAGGACTCCCCCAGCCACCATCCGCTCCTGCCCTCTAGTTTCTTCCTCTTAGATAGGAAACGGCTCCGCCCTGGTCCTGGGGAGGCGCTGAATCCCAGCCAGGCCTTCCCTCCACCTTCTTCATCTCTTCCTGTAGTTTCAAAGAAGGAGAGGAAAAAGTGAAGGCATGACGGGCATTTTATCTTTTTTTTAATCTTAAATCTATAGGCACTTGCCAAATTTTAGTTCAAATAATGTAATCTCTTGAATCCAAGTTTGTGTTCTGTAAGATCTGTACTTGTTTGATCAGCATATTAATGAAAAAGATAAACTTTGCCAGGGACTCGTGCATGTATACGTCCATGCAGAGGTGGGGTGCCTCTATATTTTTAAATAAACGAGTTTCCCCTGGCAGGCTACCCTACTGGTACCCACTGTTTTGTTGTCGGGGAGTTAAGCCAACTGGGCACAAATCGTGAAGAGAGACCATCCCCCCGCCAATCTTTTTCATCAAAGGCCACTGCGACCATCCTGACTAAAGCAACGTTCGAGTAAAGGGATGGGAGCACCTAGGTTTCAAAAAGCGGCGAGGATTTCTTATGCACAAGTCTTCACTTACAGAACACGTATGTATAAGAGAAAGAACTTATCTGTTTGGCTTGCTGGAGATCGCAGCGTAGGCTTTATCTGTTTGTCCTAATTTCAAAAATCCCCACAAAAATAGCCCCAATTTTTTTCTGATTTGTTGGTGTGATGAAGTTTTGTTGGATTTGATCCATGGATTTGCTTTGCCATGAGTGGACCTAGCTTTGCCCCATCATTTCCTCAATTTCCATCCACAAATTCGTCCAATTTTGACAAATTTTTCTTCTCCACCATTAACCCTAGAAGTTCATCCCATGCCCGAAATTGCTTAGGCACCGGATGACCGACAACCAGCAACCGTCCGACTCGTACCGGACGTCCGACCGAACCTGACGAAACTGAAATGTTTCGCCCGAAAATTTTCAGCTGCCCACTACACCTTCCACACCACCTCTCCCGTAACCCCACATTGTAGCATACCACCACTTCTTTCCGCAACCACCTTCTCTTACCCGCTATCTACTCCGGCGAGTTTGACACGTTTTATTCTTTGAGAACTTGAGTTGCGGTTTCTGTTTCCTAATGTGTTTCGGCTACTTAGGGACAGTTCAACACCAACATCACAGCCACTCATCTTCGACACAAACTCGTCATCGACAGCAACCACTTCGCCATTTTGACACCATATACCGTAAGCAAGGAATGGTAACCTCGACGACACCTTCATGTATTCCCTTGTCATCACATTGATAACCACCATGATCCATTTTGCGTTCCTTACCTATCGAGACTAGCCTTTGAGTATTGCCGACAATGTTACTTGTGCACATTAGTGATCATCGTCTCATTGCATATATCACATCATCTTGGTATCCGTATCTTGGTATCATCTCTTGTGCCACAAGGTTGTCACCGCATATACACAATTGCTATCTTGGTTCGTGAAGTTTTGCATAAGTGTCCAAAGAAAGAGCTCAAAAGGGAAAGAGCCAACAAGCTTTTAAGCAAAAGAGAAAGATAAACAAAGAGCTTTTAAGCAAGAACCATATAGCACCATACTACATTAAGATTGTCATACTCAATCATCTTGGACCATATCACCAGAACACCATACACATATAGCATACTTGGGATAGAAGTCATTGCACTACAAAAAAAAGACACATGCGTGACATTTTGGGCTGAACGCAATTTTTTCTGTCATGCTTATGACACTTCTATGAGGATAATTGTGGCAAAACTTGGTATCATCATAGATGTGGTGGGGTCCTACTTCTATGACAAAAAATCATGACAGAAAATGGGTTTTTCGTCCTGGGCGGGCCGGAGACGCAGCTGCATGACATTCTTTGGGCCGCCCATGACGGAAAAAACCGTGGTAGAAGTGAGGGCGACGAAAATATCAGGAGAGTTCCCGGTTATGGTGGGTGGTCGGGAGCCGAGTGATGCGTATTTCTCTCATACGTACGCACGTGTGTGCGAGGCATTGCGCTCTAACTAAACCCGAGCGAGGCGTTGGGCTCTAACTGAACCCAAGCGATTAAACTGCAGGCTACGCGTTATTGAACCCGAGCTATCAATCGATCCCTTGCTATTAATTGAACCCGAGTGATTCCTTCACTACTGCTGCTAACTAAAGCCGATCGATGCTGCCTCTGGATTAACAGTGAGCGTTGTTGGGGGGTGGATGAACAGTTCCCGGTGGGGGTGGATGAACAGGACCCCGTGGTGTTGCCGCTGGATGAACAGGACCCCGATCGAGCCGGTTGGGGTGGATGAATAGGACTCCGTGGAGGGCTGGATGAACAGGACCCCGTCGAGGACTGGCTGAACAGTAGCCGGTGGAGGGCTGGATGAACAGTAGCCCGTGGAGGGGTGGTTGAACAGGACCCCATGGAGAGGGCTGGTTGAACAGTAGCCAGTGGAGGAGCGCGCGGTGGAGGCTGGATGAACAGGAGCCCGTGGTTGAACAGTCACAGGTGGAGGTTGGAGGAGGTCGATGGTGGATGAACAGTAGCCCATGGAGGCAGTCCGCAATAGAGAAGAACAGTATCCCGTGAAGTCCCATTTTGCGGTACGCCACACCCCTCCCGATGAACATGACCCCATTTCGACCGTGGCGCTCCAACACAAGTCCGCTCCTCCGTCTTGCGGTACGCCACACCCCTCCCGATCAACAGGACCCCGTTTCAACCGTAGGAGGTCCAAGAGAAGTTTGTTTCCTCCGTTTTGCAGTATGCCAGACCCCTCTCGATGAACAGGATCCCGTCTCGACCGTGGCGGGTCGAACACAAGGTTGTTTCCTCCGTTCTGCGGTACGCCAGGCCTCGTTTCCATCGGTTGTTCCGTCCAAGCCGGTTGGCTCCCGATGAACACGATGACACATTCCGTTCCGACCCAGCCGGTTGTACGTACGTGGTCGTATTTACTTTATTGCACCCTGGCCTTTGTACGTGTACATGCTACATGCGCAACTCTACTACGAGACGTGCGCGCCTCTACTACGAGACGTGCGCGCCTCTACTACGACACGTGCCCTTCCTTACACGGCCACGGATCATCGCTCCAGCCTGCAGACAGACCGATCGTATGTACGTACACGTTCACAACCAGAATGACAATGCTATGTATGCTTTAACCAGGTGGGTCCCGACTGTCAGGCACTTCCTTGTGTGCGAAGATGTAGCTGGTGGGTCCCAACAATCAGGGGGCGAATCATTTTTTTGCCCGTAATATGGACGCACTTCCTTGCGTGCGAAGATATAGCTGGTGGGTCCCAGCAGTCAGGGGAGAAACGTTTTTTTCGCAAAATACAGTGGCATGTCCGGTGGGTCCCTGCTATCAGATGGACTTATCATTATTTTCCACGTAATAAGGAGGCACCTCCTTGTTGCGGCCATGGACCCAGCTATCATCCTCTCCACGTACAGTACTCTTCGGATGGAAGTCGTTCCTTGACCACGTTGACCACGCCGCTCCAAGAGCACCAGGGCGGTGGACGACGGCGAGGCATAGGAAAGGGATGACGCAGAGCCGGGGAAGACGCGGCAGTGGATGCCTATGTGGAGAGGAGTACAAGGATTCATTGGTTCGTCTTCAGTGTGAGGCTGCCGTCGCCGCAGGGCCTGGCCAACGGTGGGAGTGGTAGGAGGCGGTGAGGCCTCCGCGGCAGCAGAGCCGGCCACGGGAGGCAAGAGCACATGGTGGTTTGGATGGCTGGAGCAAGAAAATCAGAGGTTGAAGAAGCAGGATGACAGTTGGATGTTAACAATCCAACGGTCACTGGTGATAGAATTGTTTGTTGACTAATTTGACAAAGTCCTCCGTCTGCGTTAACTTAGTAGGCCCATAAGTCAGGCTCCCACTATGGTGGGTCCCAGCTAGTAGGGGGGTATTCATTTTTTGTGCGTAATAAGGAGGCACTTCCTTGCATGCGAAGATATAGCTGGTGGGTCCGAGCTGTCAGCGGGAGTATTCATTCTTTTTGGCGTAATAAGGAGGTAAGTACTTGCTTGCATGCGGCCATGGACCATGTGGGCCCAACTGTTAGCCTCGCCATGTACATCCCTCTTCCGATGTTGTCATTTGTTGACAACATTGACCATGCCGTGCCGAGAACACCAGCGCGATGGACGACGGCGAGACCCAGGAAGGGAATGAACCGGAGGCGGCGAAGCCACAGCAGTGGAGGGATGTGGGTGAGTAGAGGGATGGTCTGGCCAGTGGTGGGAGCAGTATGGGGATGTGAGGCCTGCGCGGCAGCACAGCCGGCCACGGGAGGCGGGAGCGGGCGGTCCCGCCAGCGCTGGATTTGGCTGCTGGAGCAAGAAGATCGGAGATTGAAGAAACACGACGGCCCTTGGATTGACATCCAATGGTTACGGCTGCTAGAATCGTTTGTTGACGTATATAATAAGTGAAAAATCTTCCATACGCGCCAACTTAATAGGCCCACAAGTTAGACCATTCCATATTTTTTAATAATTTATATATAGCTCATTACAACTTCTTATGCAATTTATTGCAGTCCGTTTTTTTTGTTGGCCAGGGCCAGGGTTAAAATTTTAAATGAAATTCCGCATATTTCTGTGGGTTCCAAACTATTTTTAATACCGAAATGTCGAGCCAGATTTAAAGTGCTTTGAAGATATATTTAAATTAGGTTAAAGCCCAGTGAAATAGGAATCTGAAAATGTGAAAAAAATTAGAAATTATAAAGTAATTGCTAATTTGTCATCTTTTTTATATTTACAACCCATTTCATATTACTTTCAAGATTTGCACGCGTCTTGAAAGAGTTGCAACCCATCGGGGCGTAGAAAAATAAGTAGGCCTGGATTGGGTATTCTTTAGAAAAAATAAACCGGGCTCATTTTCACAAAGAAAAAATAGCTGGGCTGGTCATATGGTGAACATAAAATATAAGCCTGGACTAGACGGGCCACAACCCAGTTGAAACCCTGCTCCATCTCAACAATAACAAAAAAATGCTGCTCGAGCAGCTATGTCCCAGGTGTCAGCCGATCTTGTGGTGTTGTTCTCTTGTCTATTGAGTATATACGCTGACAATGTCGTGGGTCCCAGATGTCAGGAAACCACTAGGAGGAAGCATTTGCCTTTTCCATACGCTGACAATGGAGTATATATAACAAAAATGAGGAACTTCCTTGCATCCGGCCATGGACATGGTGGGCCCCTACTGTCATCCTCTCCACGTACGGTCCTCTGCCAATTCTTGTTGTTTGTTGACCATTTTGACAATGCAAGAGGGCGGCGCCGTGGCAAGCGCACCAAAGCGCGTGGAGGATGACGGCGAGGCCTCGGACATCGGCATTAACGATTTAGGAGACGATGGGGCGGCGATGTGTGCGCTGAGGCGCTGCCAGCCATGGGAGGCGGAAACAGGCGGCCCCGCTGGTGCTGGTTTGGTTTTGGCGGATGGAGGAAGACATGACTAAAGAAACACGAGAGACTGTAAAAGCAGCAGGAGTACTTAACAATCTTAACTGAAACCAGCAGGGGCACTTAACAACCATAGCTGAAAGTAGTATGAGTACTTATACAGGTTCAACCGTACAAAAAACGCCTCGAACAGTTCTACTTTGCCTAGAGTTAACCAAGGGTGAGGCCGCCAAGCCCCAGGACAAGGCCCAGGCGCCACCCCGTGCATCCACAACCTTGTGAAAGTGGCTTCATCTCGCAATGTGGTCAATAAATAGTATATTCGCTTTAGAGCCATGGAAAAGAAGGAACATAATCTTCTGTCCTATTCTCCAAGATGGACGGGCCTTCATTATTTGAGACCACCCATGAATAAGTATCTTTTCACCTCCAAGGGGAATGGAGTAGGTCAACATAAACATCATGTTGTGACCAAGCGCAAGTTAGACCCGACCATGGTCAGGCATCTGTATAGGAACAATAGAACTAGGCAGTTTCTGTTTCAACAAGACACAGATGTAAAACTCTATATAAGCAAGAGTTTATGAACAACATATATAACAGAAAACAGCTCGTACCATAAGTTTCTCGACACAGTTGGACCTGTTCAACAAGTGCAGGAGTGGCACACATATCCCACGTGGACTTCCACCATTGAAACGCCCCATAAGGACCTCAAGACGATCAATAAAGTGTAGGAACATGTGGATGTCGTCCCAGTCAACTTCAATGCCATCAGTAACAACCAAGTTCTTACAGAATAACAAACGAGTAGCCTGCTTAACTCTGAAAATAGGGACTTTTACATTTGTGTCCCTAACTCGAACCCACTACTCAGATTTGCCCCTAATTTCGAAGTGTGCCCAAATTTGCCCCTCCGCCGTCATGCCCCCTTACAAAATTACCCTTTCGTGCCGTTTCCATCCAGTCAAAGCTCTTTGACCGGTATCTGGCCGTTTATTTGACATTTTTGCCCTTGTGTCCTTACACATGGGTCCAAATTGAATAGGAAACAGAAAAATAGGAAAGGCTACTGTAGCGATTGGGCCATGATGCAGTGGCACACGCCTGGTCCAGCCCAGCCCAACCGTGACGAGTTTATCTTCAACCTCGTGCCAGTAGCACCGAGGGCGACTGGACAGCGCGCACCAGCCGCCGGCGTCCACCTCCTCCTTTCCACTGGACCCCATCCCGCGAGATAAGACTGCCACATCCCCCCGAATCATCTGCCTCTCTCTGGATGCTCTCCCTTCTCTCAATCGCGTAACTGATTCACTTGAGAGCATGTGTTCGACACCGAGCGCCATTAGCACGGCTAACGACCAAAACTCACTGACCCCCTGTGCCTCCGACGTCCTCCACTACGCTCTCTACCACTCCATCGAAGAAATCGAGCTAGGATGGCCCAGGCCAAGCAAATCGACCTCACCTTCATCACCTCCGATCGAAGACCGCCGGCACAGATTCGTTGACGTACAAGTTATCCCGCCTGATCCGAGTGCATCTCCAGACCTGCCGTGATACCCTCCTCCTCTCCCCTCTCCTTCCTCGTTCATTTTCACGCCATATCTCCATGCACGCCGAGCCTGTGGCAGCGCCGCCGCTGGCCTTGTTCCTGCTGGCGAATTTAGCCATCCTATGCCCTCCTGCTAGCAGCCCTGGAAGCGGGAGAGGCAGCGCTAGCCACCCCGCACCTCAGTCGTCGTCCTCGAGGCCTCCTGGTGAGCCTCTGCCATGGATCTTTGTCGCAGATGAATAATCTCCGATGAGATCCTTAATTAAGCATTAATTACCCCGCTAATAGCCCCTTGAGCCACAGCAACATGGGCCTACTGGCATTATTAACCTCTGATTGAGACATGTTTAGGTATACTAAGCAGAGTAGCCCCACTCGTCACGGCTGAGTCAGATTAAAACAAAATATTTCAGAAAATATTGATTAGCTAATGACATGTGGGCCCAATATCTAGTTTGAATAGTCCTTATCTTTTTTTATAGTTTGTCCCCACATGTAAGTGTGAGAGAGTGGGGGTGAGAGAAAGAGTTTTTCATTTTATTTTTTTAGAGTGGGTCCCACTAGTAAGTGACACATGAAGACAAGGGCAAAAATGTGAGATAAACGGCCAGATACCGGTCAAAGAGCTTTGACTGGACGGAAACGACATGGAAGGGTAATTTTGTAAGGGAACATGATGGCGGAGGGGCAAATTTGAGCACACTTCAAAATTAGGGGCAAATCTGAGTAGTGGGTTCGAGTTAGGGACACAAATGTAAAAGACCCCTAAAAAACCTACACGTGCCACCGATTATAAGAAAATATTAGTTAGAAATAGCATCTTCGTGAGAGATTCGTTGCTACTTCTAAAGTTAAATTGTGATTAGTTAGACAGAATAGGTGGATTAAGAAGTAAGCGAGGCAACAAGCAAGAACCAGATACAAAACTAACATGGATGAACAATTGGAACAACGTCGAGTGGGAAGATCACAGTGAAGATGAGACCAGGTTCTGCTATTTCCATCAACATTCGTGCGCCAACTTTCAGTCTGTAACACTTGAGAAAGTTTATCCAAGTTCGGCCATAAAAAAAGCAGCGACCTTCTTGGTTCATGAACCCAACTCGGAACTTATATCCATGGCTTGTCTTCATTGTGACCATTAAACTGGTGTATTCAGTTATGGCAAGGCCGAGCATCTTGAGTACATGTGTTCTGGCAGACAAGGAATGCACTGCAGGAAAAATAATATGAGAACACAATGTATTCCCTATCCAAATCTAGAAATAATTTCCACCTTCACGTCAGTGTTGACCATGGTACTAGTACCTTCTATCCAAATATAGCAATTCAAATTTCCAAATTATTTGACAACATGTTCAAAAAAACCCACCCTCCCGGATAGAAAAGAGGATTCTAAGAACATACTGTGCGCGTTTTAAAATCATGTGTTAGGATGAGAAGGAACAAGTGTGGTGTTTTGCCGAGGGCGCAGAAACCTATAGGGACCTTGCACTTTGGGCACTGCAAATGAAACACGCTAGATTCGGTAGGAAGAAAAATGCATCAACGGCGGTGGCTGCCATCCTAGGATTACCCGCGACCAAGGGACTTGGATTTATCGGGTATGGATGAAGAATTCGTACCAGGTTCTTCATGAGAAAACCCTATGCAATCGCCGAGCGAGGTTTTTCTCTGAACAAGCAGACGAGAGAGAGGGGGATTCAGGCCCAGTGAAATATTGTCGCTTCATCCGTCCAGCTTACTGCTAAAGCTGGAAAGGTGGGGGTTTTTGTGATTTGATGGCTCATTGGGCATTACTGCGGCGCTACGACCAGGGTGTATCTACCGTGCAGTTGTGCACTCTAATTTGATGCATATGGCACGTGGACACCGTTCTCGGATGCCCCACATATCAGCGAAAGGAAGTAGAAAGACAGGAGTAACTAGTTACACATAAATATATTTTTGATAGAGAGATACTCCCTCTATAAAGAAATATAAAAATATTTTATATTGCAACTTTATACATAAGAAAAATCAAGGGGAATATATATAACATATATAATTATAAAAAACAGAGTTTTTTTAATACGGTATAGACGAGTTGCTGATGATGGTGTGCCTGCCATCCTGCAATATAGGCCGTTTGATTTATATCTGACGAATAGGAAGGAAACTATGGCAATTTTGCAAAAAGGTACCCACACACCTCTCCACATTTGCAGATAGGGCCTTCCCTCGTACATACTTTTCTCTCACAAGATAAAATACTCATACAAATGCATCTTGATGTTACGTGCAACGCACGGTCATTATGGGGGTTCAGCTAAGAATATAATACACAGTCAGGCTCATGGTTCTGGAGTTTGGGCCATAGGCTGATGGGCCTACATGTTTGGGGGCCCATGTGTTCTACCTCAGCACTTCTCATATTGCAAGCGATCGATACGGCGCTGGTTTTACATGCGGCCGCAAGGCGAATACACAAAATTTAGTAAAGCACGACAACTGTTAGAATGAAATCAAACGACAGTTCCTAACCAGCAATCAGAGTTGCAATTCTATCAACGATATACCATGTGGTTGAAGGAAATATCCCCTAGAGGCAATAATAAAGTTGTTATTTATATTTCCTTATATCATGATAAATGTTTATTATTCATGCTAGAATTGTATTAACCGGAAACTTAGTACATGTGTGAATACATAGACAAACACAGTGTCACTAGTATGCCTCTACTAGACTAGCTCGTTAATCAAATATGGTTAAGTTTACTAGCCATAGACTTGAGTTGTCATTTGATGAACAGGATCACATCATTATAGAATGATGTGATTGACTTGACCCATCAGTTAGCTTAGCACTATGATCATTTAGTTTATTGCTATTGCTTTCTTTATAACTTATACATGTTACTATGACTATGAGATTATGCAACTCCCGGATACCGAAGGACCACTTAGTGTGCTATCAAATGTCACAACGTAACTGGGTGATTATAAAGATGCTCTACAGGTTTCTTCGATGGTGTTTGTTGAGTTGGCATAGTTCGAGATTAAGATTTGTCACTCCGATAGTCGGAGAGGTATCTCTGGCCCTCTCTGTAATGCACATCACTATAAACCTTGCAAGCAATGTGACTAATAAGTTAGTTGCGGGATGTTGCATTACGGAACGAGTAAAGAGACTTGCTGGTAATGAGATTGAACATGATGATACTGATGATCGAATCTCAGGCAAGTAACATACCGATGACAAAGGGAACAACGTATGTTGTTATGCGGTTCGACCGATAAAGATCTTCGTATAATATGTAGGAGCCAATATGGGCATCCAGGTTCCACTATTGGTTATTAACCAAAGAGATGTCTCGATCATGTCTACATAGTTCTTGAACCCGTAGGGTCCGCACGCTTAACGTTCATTGACAATATAGTATTATATGAATTGTGTATGTTGGTGACCGAATGTTGTTTGAAGTCCCGGATGAGATCACGGACATGATGAGGAACTCCGGAACGGTCCAGATATAAAGATTGATATATCGGATAATAGTGTATGGTCTCCGGAAGGGTTCCAGAATTCACCAGAAGGGATTCCGGATGTTTCCCGAAATGTTTGGGTGCGAGAACACTTTATTTGGGCCAAAGGGGAAAGCCCACAAGGTTTCTGGAAAGCGCAAAAGGAAGTTTTGCGGAGTCCAGAGGCCAGACGCCAGGGTCCCTGGCGTCTGGGTCTAGACGTCGGGAACCCTGGCATCTGGTCCTGGAGTCCGAGAAGGACTCTTGCCTTTCGGGTGAAACCAACTTTGTGTAGGCTTTTACAACAAGTTTCGACCCCAAGGCTCGACATATAAATAGAGGGGTAGAGCTAGCACCCAAGACAGATCAAGAAACACCAAGCCATGTGCCGGCAACCCTGTCCCCTCTAGTTTATCCTCTGTCATAGTTTTCACAGTGCTTAGGCGAAGCCCTGTGGAGATTGTTCTTCACCAACACCATCACCATGCCGTCGTGCTGCCGGAACTCATCTACTACTCCGCCCCTCTTGCTGGATCAAGAAGGCGAGGACGTCATCGAGCTGAACGTGTGCTGAACACGGAGGTGTCGTATGTTCGGTACTTGATCGGGACGACTCATGAAGGTGTATAACTACATCAACCGCATTGATAAACGCTTCTGCTTTTGATCTACGAGGGTACGTAGACACACTCTCCCCTCTCGTCGCTATGCATCTCCTAGATAATCTTGCATGATTGTAGGAAAGTTTTTGAAATACTGCGTTCCCTAATAGTGGCATCAAAGCCAGGTTTATGCCTAGATGTTATATGCATGAGTAGAACACAAAGGAGTTGTGGGCATGGTTATATACATATTGCTTGCCGTCACTGGTTGTTTCTTGATTCGGCGGTATTGTTGGATGAAGCGGCCCGAACCGACATTACATGACCGCATTCATGAGACTGGTTCTACCGACGTGCTTTGCACACAGGTGGCTGGCGGGTGTCAATTTCTCCAACTTTAGTTGAATCGGATTCAATGAACAGTGTTCTTTCTGAAGATCAAAAAGCAATCACTATACCGCGTTGTGGTTTTTGATGCGTAGGTAAGAATGGTTCTTGCTAAGCTCATAGCAGCCACGTAAAACTTGCAACAACAAATTAGAGGACGTCTAACTTGTTTTTGCAGGGCATGTTGTGATGTGATATGGTCTAGACGTGATTATATAAATTGTTGTATGAGAAGATCATGTTTTATAACAAGGTTATCGGCACCTCGCAGGAGCCATATGGTTGGCGCTTTATTGTATGAAATGCAATCGCCATGTAATTGCTTTACTTTATCAATAAATGGTAGCGATAGTCGTGGAAGCAATAGTTGGCGAGATGACAACGATGCTACGATGGAGATCAAGGTGTCAAGCCGGTGACGATGGTGATCATGACGGTGCTTTGGAGATGGAGATCAAAGGCACAAGATGATGATGGCCATATCATATCACTTATATTGATTGCATATGATGTTTATCCTTTATGCATCTTATTTTGCTTAGTACGGCGGTAGCATTATAAGTTGATCTCTCACTAAATTTCAAGGTATAAGTGTTCTCCCAGAGTATGCACCGTTGCTACAGTTCATTGTGCCGAGACACCACGTGATGATCGGGTGTGATAAGCTCTACGTTCACATACAACGGGTGCAAGCCAGTTTTGCACAAGCAGAATACTCGGGTTAAACTTGATGATCCTAGCATATGCATATATGGCCTCAGAACACTGAGACCGAAAGGTCGAGCGCGAATCGTATAGTAGATATGATCAACATAGTGATGTTCACCATTTAAAACTACTCCATCTCACGTGATGATCGGACATGGTTTAGTTGATATGGATCACGTGATCACTTAGATGATTAGAGGGATGTCTATCTAAGTGGGAGTTCTTAAGTAATATGATTAATTGAACTTTCATTTATCATGAACTTAGTACCTGATAGTATTTTGCATGTCTATGTTGTTGTAGATAAATGGCACGTGTTGTTGTTCCGTTGAATTTTAATGCGTTCCTAGACAAAGCTAAGTTGAAAGATGATGGTAGCAACTACATGGACTGGGTCCGTAACTTGAGGATTATCCTCATTGATGCACAGAAGAATTACGTCCTAGAAGCACCGCTAGGTGCCAAACCCGCTGCAGGAGCAACTCTAGATCTTATGAACACCTGGCAGAGCAAAGCTGATGACTATTCGATAGTTCAGTGTGCCATGCTTTACGGCTTAGAACCGGGACTTCAACGATGTTTTGAAAGTCATGGAGCATATGAGATGTTCTTGGAGTTGAAGTTAATATTTCAAGCAAATGCCCGGATTGAGAGATATGAAGTCTCCAATAAGTTCTACAGCTGCAAAATGGAGGAGAATAGTTCTGTTAGTGAGCACATACTCAGAATGTCTGGGTACCACAATCACTTGACTCGGCTGGGATTTAATCTTCCAGTTGATAGTGTCATTGACAGAGTTCTTCAATCACTGCCACCGAGCTACAAAAGCTTCATGATGAACTATAATATGCAAGGTATGGATAAGACAATTCCCGAGCTCTTCGCAATACTAAAGGCTGCGGAGGTAGAAATCAAGAAAGAGCATCAAGTGTTGATGGTCAACAAGACCACCAGTTTCAAGAAGAAGGGCAATGGGAAGAAGGGGAACTTCAAGAAGAACGGCAAGCAATACTGGTGCGCGTCGGTGATGAGGACATCAATACAATTGTTACACCCACAGCCCCTGCTGCTATACATACTGGACCAATTACTAGAGCTCGTGCACGCCAACTAAATTACCAGGTACTTTCGTTTCTTGGTAATGATTCTAATGTTCATGAGAATATGATGCTGCCTAAATTGGATACATTTGTTTTGCTTACAAATGAAGGGCCTAGCTTGGAGAAGGATGAACATTGGAGCAAGAACAAGCATGGAGATGATGGCATGCGCAAGGGAAACAAGAACGGAGTTACAAGTGATGATTTCAGGACTTTGAAGCCACCATAATGGGTGCATGAAGCCTTGGACGAAATATACAAGATGCCACTTCACAAATTTCGTCCCGAGGCTATTTTAGGTGCTGCGTCACCTTATTATTGGGCCAGGCCCATGTAATTTGGAAATACATAAGTATAGGCTATTTTTAGAGTCCGTATGTGTGGGGAAACAAGAGATAGGGTTGATTTCGGACCCCTCCACCAAGGGCCACGAAATCCCCCCCCCCCTCTTCCTCCATATATACAGCCCTTAGGGCATCGTTTAGACTTTGGGTTTTGTTTAGATTAAAAGTTCGCCATAGCTGCAACTTCGCGTACTTCGTTTGTGTTCAACGACCAGACAAAGGCGTCACAGAACCCCACCTTGATCAATAAAGCTTTCATCTTATATTTGCAATATCCAGATTGCAATCTTAGTTTCTTGCTTGTTCTTCGTTTGCTCGCAGGAAACAGACCCTCGTGGTCAGGTTGATCGTGCTCCGGCGTGGTCAATAACCTCTCGGAGTTGGTTTAGCGATTGCTAAGGCGCGACGTCCTCGCACGTTCGTAGTCGGATCGTCAAAGTCGACTTCCACCAAAGCGATATCCATCATCTCATCGAAAGACGGGACACCTTTGCCTCTATCACCGACCTTCATCATGGACACCACGTGCATCTTCTACTTCAACTGCACCAGCACCTCCATCCGGTGCCACCTCCAGCCGTGATACAAGAAAACAGGCACAACCACCATTATCTGCCAAGAGCGCACCTGCGGGGCCTGCACAGTGTTCTTCTTCTTCCATGGCATCAACAGGGCACACAAGTGATATTATTTGTCGTCGTTGTAAGGGAGGAGGTCACTATGCGAGGGAATGCAAATCTCCGCGTGTGATGATTGCTACCGCGGATGGTGGATATGAGTCTGCTAGTGACTATGATGAGGAGACATTGGCTCTTATTACACGTGAAGAACATGGTGGAGATGATTCTGATCATGAGACGCAATACATGGCTCCTGAAGACGCTGACAGGTATGAATGTTTAGTTGCTCAACGTGTTTTGAGTGTGCAGGTCACACAAGCTGAGCAAAATCAGAGGCACAATTTGTTCCATACCAAGGGAGTTGTGAAGGAACGTTCTGTGCGCGTCATAATAGACGGAGGGAGCTGCAACAACTTGGCTAGCATGGAGATGGTGGAGAAGCTTTCTCTCACCACAAGACCACATCCACATCCTTACTACATCCAATGGTTCAACAACAGCGGCAAGGTTAAGGTAACACGTACTGTTCGTGTGCATTTTAGTATCTCTACATATGCTGATTATGTTGATTGTGATGTGGTTCCTATGCAAGCATGTTCCTTATTACTTGGTAGACCATGGCAATTTGATAAAAATTTTGTACACCATGGTAGAAACAATCACTATACTCTTGTTCATAAGGATAAAAATATTACTTTGCTTCCTATGACTCCTGATTCCATTGTGAAAGATGATATTAATAGAGCTAATAAAGCAAAACAGGAGACGAATAAGAGTGAAAATCAGATTGTGGCAAAAGAATTTGAGCAACAAATGAATCCTAATAATAAACCATCTAGTGTTGCTTCTGAAATTAAATTGAAAAGTGCATGTTTATTTGCCACCAAATCTGATATTGATGAGCTAGATTTCAGCAAATCTGTTTGCTATGCTTTTGTGTGCAAAGAGGCATTATTTTCATTCGAGGACGTGCCTTCCTCTTTGCCTCCTGCTGTCACTAACATTTTGCAGGAGTTTGCTGACGTCTTTCCACAAGACGTGCCACCGGGATTACCGCCTATTCGAGGGATTGAGCATCAGATTGACTTAATTCCCGGTGCTTCACTGCCAAACCGTGCACCATACCGTACCAATCCAGAGGAGACGAAGGAGATTATGCGTCAAGTACAAGAGCTTCTCGACAAAGGTTATATACGCGAATCCCTTAGTCCTTGTGATGTTCCTATTATTCTAGTGCCGAAAAAGGATGGTACATCACGTATGTGTGTTGATTGTAGAGGCATTAATAATATTACTATTCGTTATCATCATCCTATTCCTAGGCTAGATGATATGCTTGATGAATTGAGTGGCTCTACAATATTCTCCAAAGTTGATTTGCGTAGTGGCTACCATCAAATTCGTATGAAATTGGGAGATGAATGGAAAACAGCATTTAAAACTAAGTTTGGATTATATGAGTGGTTAGTCATGCCTTTTGGGTTAACTAATGCACCTAGTACTTTCATGAGATTAATGAACGAAGTTTTACGTGCTTTCATTGGACGATTTGTGGTAGTTTACTTTGATGACATATTGATTTATAGCAGATCTTTGGAAGAACATTTGGAACATTTACGTGCTGTTTTTATTGCTCTACGTGATGCACGTTTGTTTGGTAACCTTGGGAAGTGCACCTTTTGCACCGACCGAGTATCTTTTCTTGGCTATGTTGTTACTCCACAGGGAATTGAAGTTGATAAAGCCAAGATTGAAGCTATTGAGAGTTGGCCGCAGCCCAAAACGGTCACACAAGTGAGGAGTTTTCTTGGCCTCGCTGGATTCTATAGGCGTTTTGATGAGGACATCAATACAATTGTTACACCCACAGCCCCTGCTGCTATACATACTGGACCAATTACTAGAGCTCGTGCACGCCAACTAAATTACCAGGTACTTTCGTTTCTTGGTAATGATTCTAATGTTCATGAGAATATGATGCTGCCTAAATTGGATACATTTGTTTTGCTTACAAATGAAGGGCCTAGCTTGGAGAAGGATGAACATTGGAGCAAGAACAAGCATGGAGATAATGGCATGCGCAAGGGAAACAAGAACGGAGTTACAAGTGATGATTTCAGGACTTTGAAGCCACCATAATGGGTGCATGAAGCCTTGGACGAAATATACAAGATGCCACTTCATAAATTTCGTCCCGAGGCTATTTTAGGTGCTGCGTCACCTTATTATTGGGCCAGGCCCATGTAATTTCGAAATACATAAGTATAGGCTATTTTTAGAGTCCGTATGTGTGGGGAAACAAGAGATAGGGTTGATTTCGGACCCCTCCACCAAGGGCCACGAAATTCCCCCCCTCTTCCTCCATATATACAGCCCTTAGGGCATCGTTTAGACTTTGGGTTTTGTTTAGATTAAAAGTTCGCCATAGCTGCAACTTCGCGTACTTCGTTTGTGTTCAACGACCAGACAAAGGCGTCACAGAACCCCACCTTGATCAATAAAGCTTTCATCTTATATTCGCAATATCCAGATTGCAATCTCAGTTTCTTGCTTGTTCTTCGTTTGCTCGCAGGAAACAGACCCTCATGGTCAGGTTGATCGTGCTCCGGCGTGGTCAATAACCTCTCGGAATTGGTTTAGCGATTGCTAAGGCGCGACGTCCTCGCACGTTCGTAGTCGGATCGTCAAAGTCGACTTCCACCAAAGCGAAATCCATCATCTCATCGAAAGACGGGACACCTTTGCCTCTATCAAGTGGTATCAGATTTCCAGGTTGCTCGGTGAGATTTTACAGTTTTTCGTAGTTTAGATCGAGTCTGTTCTTCATACCTACAGTCCACGAAAAAGCCACACAAAAAAATTAGGGTTAGTTCATCATATCCGAACCAATCTGAGCCTTTGCATAATCTTTTTAGGGTTTTGCTTTGTTGAATTTGCGGTTGCATCGTCGTGTCTAGTTGCTGGTCTTAGAGTCTAGTCTTTTAGAGTTTCGAGTTCTGGTCATAAGTTGTCACGCCGCCGCCGCACCATCATCATCGCCCCTGCCATCTACCACCACCGCTCCGAATTCGTATCCATATACCACCACCAATCCGTGTCAATATACCACCACCGATCCATATCCATATACTACCACCGCTACCACCACCGCTGCCATATACCACCACCATATATCCACCACCAATCCGAGTTCCTTGCTTATTAGGGTTGTTTTCGAGATCCATCTAGATTCCGATTCGTGTTTCCTTGCCGGAGTAGGTTTCGGAAAAAAAAAATT
Source organism: Triticum aestivum (assembly GCF_018294505.1). Classification (NCBI taxonomy): domain Eukaryota; kingdom Viridiplantae; phylum Streptophyta; class Magnoliopsida; order Poales; family Poaceae; genus Triticum; species Triticum aestivum. The sequence goes on along the minus strand of NC_057812.1, from coordinate 368,954,187 downwards.
GGTCGAAAAATTTCGTGCCCATCCTGTCAGTTTGAGCTAGGAAGAGTTTTGAGACACTCGCCATTATAGTGATTTTTCGCAAAAAAAAAAGCAGCGCAAAAAAAAAAGAGCGCAAAAAAAAAGAGCGAAAAAAAATAAAAATTCAGAGTGTGCTTTTCCCTTGTTTAGGTGCCGCGCCGTGATTTTGTTGGTGTTCTAGGCTCGCGTCTCTAGCACAGTCTAGCCTAGGACCAGCACAGTACCGTCGTTGAGCGTTTATTCAACTTTGCATCTCTGAATTGATTATTGCTGACCCTTTTTGCTACCATAGTATAAGCCTTCCCAGCTCCACATACATCTACGTCGTGCGTTTGACTCTCCCTGGTAATCGCTCTATCCAAGCTTTGAGAGTTTTGACTACAACGGTTGCCGATCACCGCCTGTTGCTGGGTAAGAACTGGTAAGAATTTGAGTTTTGCTTGACGGATTTGTGACACCCACCACCACCACTTGTTCGTAGTCTGTAGGATCATATTCTTGTGTGTTTCTATTGCTGCTAACCATGCCAGGATCACAAGCCGACGAGATTGACTGGGAGAATTTATCGAACAAGGAGCTTCATGATAAGTTTCAGCAAATGATGACTGAACAGGTGCAAGATGTGCTGAACAATTTTGAAGAGGCCATGGAGAAGATCACTGGCCTTGAGAAGACGTTTGAAACAAAGCTCGATAACATATTTAATGAATTGCTCGCGCGTCTTCCACCACCACCACCCGCTGCACCTAACGCACCTCTCCAACAACAACAACAACGACTACCTCCACGTCGCGAAATAGACCTTCGCCGAGCGAGCCGTGTTCCTCTTGCGTTTGGCCAAACTGTTGGTGCTGCTGTTGATACTTCTGTGGCTCCTGCTACTGCTGTTGCTGGTACCCAGGAGGATGATGAGTATGCGGGCGATTATGAGGATGAGGTTGATCAAAATCAGATCTACGAGCAGCCACCAGCACCACCACCAGCAGGTCGACCTCAGGTATATATTCGTAATGGTAGGCCTGCACCACCACCTCAGGTACGAGATGATGTCCATATTCCTAAACTGAAATTGAATATTCCACCATTTGAGGGTAGATATGTTCCTGATATATATCTTACTTGGGAGTTAGAAACTGAACAACGATTTACATGTTTACAATATCCTGAGGAGAGACGAGTTGTTGCTGCTGTTTGTGCTTTCACTAGTTTTGCATGTGTATGGTGGTCTGAACATTGTAGATTATATCCTATTCCAACTACTTGGGCTGCTTTGAAAACTGCTATGCGTACGCGTTGGGTTCCACCATATTATCAACGTGAATTGCTTCAAAAATTGCAGCGTTTAAGACAAGAAAAAAATTCTGTAGAAGAATATTATCAGGAATTACAAACTGGCATGATTAGATGTGGTATTGTTGAGGAGAATGAAGCTATGCTTGCACGTTTTCTGGGTGGATTAAATAGAGAGATTCAGACCATTCTAGACTATAAGGAGTATACTAATATCACTCGTTTATTCCATCTTGCTTGTAAAGCTGAACGTGAAGTGCAGGATCGACAAGCATTGGGGCGAACTAACTTTTCTGCAGGCCGATCTTCATCATGGACACCACGTGCATCTTCTACTTCAACTGCACCAGCACCTCCATCCGGTGCCACCTCCAGCCGTGATACAAGAAAACAGGCACAACCACCATTATCTGCCAAGAGCGCACCTGCGGGGCCTGCACAGCGTTCTTCTTCTTCCATGGCATCAACAGGGCGCACAAGTGATATTATTTGTCGTCGTTGTAAGGGAGGAGGTCTGATGAGGACATCAATACAATTGTTACACCCACAGCCCCTGCTGCTATACATACTGGACCAATTACTAGAGCTCGCGCACGCCAACTAAATTACCAGGTACTTTCGTTTCTTGGTAATGATTCTAATGTTCATGAGAATATGATGCGGCCTAAATTGGATGCAATCGTTTTGCTTACAAATGAAGGGCCTAGCTTGGAGAAGGATGAACATTGGAGCAAGAACAAGCATGGAGATGATGGCATGCGCAAGGGGAACAAGAACGGAGTTACAAGTGATGATTTCAGGACTTTGAAGCCACCATAATGGGTGCATGAAGCCTTGGACGAAATATACAAGATGCCACTTCATAAATTTCGTCCCGAGGCTATTTTAGGTGCTGCGTCACCTTATTATTGGGCCAGGCCCATGTAATTTCGAAATACATAAGTATAGGCTATTTTTAGAGTCCGTATGTGTGGGGAAACAAGAGATAGGGTTGATTTCGGACCCCTCCACCTAGGGCCACGAAATTCCCCCCTCTTCCTCCATATATACAGCCCTTAGGGCATCGTTTAGACTTTGGGTTTTGTTTAGATTAAAAGTTCGCCATAGCTGCAACTTCGCGTACTTCGTTTGTGTTCAACGACCAGACAAAGGCGTCACAGAACCCCACCTTGATCAATAAAGCTTTCATCTTATATTCGCAATATCCAGATTGCAATCTTAGTTTCTTGCTTGTTCTTCGTTTGCTCGCAGGAAACAGACCCTCGTGGTCAGGTTGATCGTGCTCCGGCGTGGTCAATAACCTCTCGGAGTTGGTTTAGCGATTGCTAAGGCGCGACGTCCTCGCACGTTCGTAGTCGGATCGTCAAAGTCGACTTCCACCAAAGCGAAATCCACCATCTCATCGAAAGACGGGACACCTTTGCCTCTATCAAAATCTATCCTTACGCAAATGTAACCAAACAAGATCTCCAGGTGCAAACACAACATGTTTTCTACCCTTATCTCCAGCAAGTTTATATTTAGCATTCATACGCTCAATGTTTTCCTTAGTTAACTCATGCATTTTTAAAATCAATTCAGCACGTTGTTTAGCATCAAAATTAACCTTCTCCGAAGATGGAAGAGGCAACAAATCAATAGGTGCACGAGGTAGGAAACCATACACAACTTCAAAAGGGCACATCTTAGTAGTAGAATGCAATGAACGATTATAAGCAAATTCAATATGAGGCAAGCATTCCTCCCACATTTTCTTATATTCTTCAAAACAGCCCTAAGCATAGTAGACAACGTTCTATTGACTACTTCAGTTTGTCCATCAGTTTGGGGGTGACAAGTAGTACTAAAAAGCAGTTTAGTCCCCAACTTAGCCCATAAACATCTCCAAAAGTGGCTAAGAAATTTAGTATCACGATCTGAAACAATAGTATTTGGCACACCATGCAAGCGAATAATTTCACGAAAGAACAAATCAGCAACATTAACAGCATCACCGCTTTTATGACATGGTATAAAGTGTGCCATTTTCGAGAATCTATCCACGACAACAAATATGCTATCCCTCCCCTTCTTTGTTCGAGGTAAACCTAAAACAAAGTCCATAGATATATCCTCCCAAGGAACACTAGGTACAGGCAAAGGCATATATAAACCATGAGGATTGAGTCGTGACTTAGCTTTTTGACATGTAGTGCATCGAGCAATAAAACGCTCAACATCCCGTCTCATCTTTGGCCAAAAGAAATGTGTAGCAAGTACGTCCTCCGTCTTCTTCACGCCAAAGTGTCCCATTAATCCTCCTCCATGCGCCTCCTGCAACAACAAAAGACGAACGGAGCTAGCTGGAATGCATAGCTTGTTAGCACGAAACACAAATCCATCGTTAATGAGAAACTTGTTCCACATTCTTCCTTCTTTACAATTCTGCATTACATCTTTAAAATCAGCATCATGCACATATTGATCTTTGATGGTCTCCAAACCAAATATTTTGAAGTCAAGTTGTGAAAGCATAGTATAGCGGCGAGACAATGCATCAGCAATAACATTTTCTTTTCCCTTCTTGTGTTTAATGACATAAGGGAAAGTCTCAATGAATTCAACCCATTTAGCATGTCTACGATTCAGTTTAGCTTGACTTTTAATATGTTTCAAAGATTCATGATCAGAATGTATAACAAATTCTTTGGGCCATAAATAATGTTGCCATGTTTCTAAAGTCCGAACAAGAGCATATAATTCTTTATCATAAGTAGAATAATTCAGACTAGGCCCACTCAATTTTTCAGAAAAGTATGCAACAGGTTTGCCATCTTGTAATAACACACCTCCTAATCCAGTTCCACTAGCATCACATTCAAGCTCAAAAGTCTTATTAAAATCAGGAAGTTGGAGTAAAGGAGCATGTGTCAACTTATCTTTCAATACCGTGAAGGCTTCTTCCTGTGCGGTACCCCAAACAAAAGGCACATCCTTCTTTGTAAGCTCGTTGAGAGGTGCAGCAATGGTGCTGAAATCTCTCACAAAACGCCTATAGAATCCAACGAGGCCAAGAAAACTCCTCACTTGTGTGACCGTTTTGGGCTGCGGCCAACTCTCAATAGCTTCAATCTTGGCTTTGTCAACTTCAATTCCCTGTGGAGTAACAACATAGCCAAGAAAAGATACTCGGTCGGTGCAAAAGGTGCACTTCCCAAGGTTACCAAACAAACGTGCATCACGTAGAGCAATAAAAACAGCACGTAAATGTTCCAAATGTTCCTCCAAAGATCTGCTATAAATCAATATGTCATCAAAGTAAACTACCACAAATCGTCCAATGAAAGCACGTAAAACTTCGTTCATTAATCTCATGAAAGTACTAGGTGCATTAGTTAATCCAAAAGGCATGACTAACCACTCATATAATCCAAACTTAGTTTTAAATGTTGTTTTCCATTCATCTCCCAATTTCATACGAATTTGATGGTAGCCACTACGCAAATCAACTTTGGAGAATATTGTAGAGCCACTCAATTCATCAAGCATATCATCTAGCCTAGGAATAGGATGACGATAACGAATAGTAATATTATTAATGCCTCTACAATCAACACACATACGTGATGTACCATCCTTTTTCGGCACTAGAATAATAGGAACAGCACAAGGACTAATGATGAGGACATCAATACAATTGTTACACCCACAGCCCCTGCTGCTATACATACTGGACCAATTACTAGAGCTCGTGCACGCCAACTAAATTACCAGGTACTTTCGTTTCTTGGTAATGATTCTAATGTTCATGAGAATATGATGCTGCCTAAATTGGATACATTTGTTTTGCTTACAAATGAAGGGCCTAGCTTGGAGAAGGATGAACATTGGAGCAAGAACAAGCATGGAGATGATGGCATGCGCAAGGGGAACAAGAACGGAGTTACAAGTGATGATTTCAGGACTTTGAAGCCACCATAATGGGTGCATGAAGCCTTGGACGAAATATACAAGATGCCACTTCATAAATTTCGTCCCGAGGCTATTTTAGGTGCTGCGTCACCTTATTATTGGGCCAGGCCCATGTAATTTCGAAATACATAAGTATAGGCTATTTTTAGAGTCTGTATGTGTGGGGAAACAAGAGATAGGGTTGATTTCGGATCCCTCCACCAAGGGCCACGAAATTCCCCCCCCTCTTCCTCCATATATACAGCCCTTAGGGCATCGTTTAGACTTTGGGTTTTGTTTAGATTAAAAGTTCGCCATAGCTGCAACTTCGCGTACTTCGTTTGTGTTCAACGACCAGACAAAGGCGTCACAGAACCCCACCTTGATCAATAAAGCTTTCATCTTATATTCGCAATATCCAGATTGCAATCTTAGTTTCTTGCTTGTTCTTCGTTTGCTCGCAGGAAACAGACCCTCGTGGTCAGGTTGATCGTGCTCCGGCGTGGTCAATAACCTCTCGGAGTTGGTTTAGCGATTGCTAAGGCGCGACGTCCTCGCACGTTCGTAGTCGGATCGTCAAAGTCGACTTCCACCAAAGCGATATCCATCATCTCATCGAAAGATCGGGACCCTCGCCTCTATCAAAAACTAAGTTTGGATTATATGAGTGGTTAGTCATGCCTTTTGGGTTAACTAATGCACCTAGTACTTTCATGAGATTAATGAACGAAGTTTTACGTGCTTTCATTGGACGATTTGTGGTAGTTTACTTTGATGACATATTGATTTATAGCAGATCTTTGGAAGAACATTTGGAACATTTACGTGCTGTTTTTATTGCTCTACGTGATGCACGTTTGTTTGGTAACCTTGGGAAGTGCACCTTTTGCACCGACCGAGTATCTTTTCTTGGCTATGTTGTTACTCCACAGGGAATTGAAGTTGATAAAGCCAAGATTGAAGCTATTGAGAGTTGGCCGCAGCCCAAAACGGTCACACAAGTGAGGAGTTTTCTTGGCCTCGCTGGATTCTATAGGCGTTTTGTGAGAGATTTCAGCACCATTGCTGCACCTCTCAATGAGCTTACAAAGAAAGATGTGCTTTTTCTTTGGGGTACCGCACAGGAAGAAGCCTTCACGGTATTGAAAGATAAGTTGACACATGCTCCTTTACTCCAACTTCCTGATTTTAATAAGACTTTTGAGCTTGAATGTGATGCTAGTGGAATTGGATTAGGAGGTGTGTTATTACAAGATGGCAAACCTGTTGCATACTTTTCTGAAAAATTGAGTGGGCCTAGTCTGAATTATTCTACTTATGATAAAGAATTATATGCTCTTGTTCGGACTTTAGAAACATGGCAACATTATTTATGGCCCAAAGAATTTGTTATACATTCTGATCATGAATCATTGAAACATATTAAAAGTCAAGCTAAACTGAATCGTAGACATGCTAAATGGGTTGAATTCATTGAGACTTTCCCTTATGTCATTAAACACAAGAAGGGAAAAGAAAATGTTATTGCTGATGCTTTGTCTCGTCGCTATACTATGCTTTCATAACTTGACTTCAAAATATTTGGTTTGGAGACCATCAAAGATCAATATGTGCATGATGCTGATTTTAAAGATGTAATGCATAATTGTAAAGAAGGAAGAATGTGGAACAAGTTTGTTGTTAACGATGGATTTGTGTTTCGTGCTAACAAGCTATGCATTCCAGCTAGCTCCGTGCGTCTTTTGTTGTTGCAGGAGGCGCATGGAGGAGGATTAATGGGACACTTTGGCGTGAAGAAGACGGAGGACGTACTTGCTACACATTTCTTTTGGCCAAAGATGAGACGGGATGTTGAGCGTTTTATTGCTCGATGCACTACATGTCAAAAAGCTAAGTCACGACTCAATCCTCATGGTTTATATATGCCTTTGCCTGTACCTAGTGTTCCTTGGGAGGATATATCTATGGACTTTGTTTTAGGTTTACCTCGAACAAAGAAGGGGAGGGATAGCATCTTTGTTGTCGTGGATAGATTCTCGAAAATGGCACACTTTATACCATGTCATAAAAGCGATGATGCTGTTAATGTTGCTGATTTGTTCTTTCGTGAAATTATTCGCTTGCATGGTGTGCCAAATACTATTGTTTCAGATCGTGATACTAAATTTCTTAGCCACTTTTGGAGATGTTTATGGGCTAAGTTGGGGACTAAACTGCTTTTTAGTACTACTTGTCACCCCCAAACTGATGGACAAACTGAAGTAGTCAATAGAACGTTGTCTACTATGCTTAGGGCTGTTTTGAAGAATAATAAGAAAATGTGGGAGGAATGCTTGCCTCATATTGAATTTGCTTATAATCGTTCATTGCATTCTACTACTAAGATGTGCCCTTTTGAAGTTGTGTATGGTTTCCTACCTCGTGCACCTATTGATTTGTTGCCTCTTCCATCTTCGGAGTAGGTTAATTTTGATGCTAAACAACTTGCTGAATTGATTTTAAAAATGCATGAGTTAACTAAGGAAAACATTGAGCGCATGAATGCTAAATATAAACTTGCTGGAGATAAGGGTAGAAAACATGTTGTGTTTGCACCTGGAGATCTTGTTTGGTTACATTTGCGTAAGGATAGATTTCCTGATTTGCGCAAATCAAAGTTAATGCCACGTGCTGATGGTCCCTTTAAGGTGTTAGAGAAAATAAATGATAATGCATATAAACTTGAGCTGCCTGCAGATTTTGGGGTTAGTCCCACTTTTAACATTGCAGATTTGAAGCCTTATTTGGGTGAGGAAGATGAACTTCCGTCGAGGACGACTTCATTTCAAGAAGGGGAGGATGATGAGGACATCAATACAATTGTTACACCCACAGCCCCTGCTGCTATACATACTGGACCAATTACTAGAGCTCGTGCACGCCAACTAAATTACCAGGTACTTTCGTTTCTTGGTAATGATTCTAATGTTCGTGAGAATATGATGCTGCCTAAATTGGATACATTTGTTTTGCTTACAAATGAAGGGCCTAGCTTGGAGAAGGATGAACATTGGAGCAAGAACAAGCATGGAGATGATGGCATGCGCAAGGGAAACAAGAACGGAGTTACAAGTGATGATTTCAGGACTTTGAAGCCACCATAATGGGTGCATGAAGCCTTGGACGAAATATACAAGATGCCACTTCATAAATTTCGTCCCGAGGCTATTTTAGGTGCTGCGTCACCTTATTATTGGGCCAGGCCCATGTAATTTCGAAATACATAAGTATAGGCTATTTTTAGAGTCCGTATGTGTGGGGAAACAAGAGATAGGGTTGATTTCGGACCCCTCCACCAAGGGCCACGAAATTTCCCCCTCTTCCTCCATATATACAGCCTTTAGGGCATCGTTTAGACTTTGGGTTTTGTTTAGATTAAAAGTTCGCCATAGCTGCAACTTCGCGTACTTCGTTTGTGTTCAACGACCAGACAAAGGCGTCACAGAACCCCACCTTGATCAATAAAGCTTTCATCTTATATTCGCAATATCCAGATTGCAATCTCAGTTTCTTGCTTGTTCTTCGTTTGCTCGCAGGAAACAGACCCTCGTGGTCAGGTTGATCGTGCTCCGGCGTGGTCAATAACCTCTCGGAGTTGGTTTAGCGATTGCTAAGGCGCGACGTCCTCGCACGTTCGTAGTCGGATCGTCAAAGTCGACTTCCACCAAAGCGAAATCCATCATCTCATCGAAAGACGGGACACCTTTGCCTCTATCAGTCGGTCCTAAACAAAAGGTTATTAACCCCTTTCCGCGACGGCATATGGAACCGTCTCCAAGTGAGTGTGGGCGATAGGGGGTCCTTCCCACACGACCCAGAAACTGTCGGGGATAGGGAGCCTTGATGCATACAGTTGTCCCTGTATAACCGGTTCCGATATCTCGAATATCCCAAACGCTTCATCCTTGCTACTCGTTTGTGCTTGCATTGCCATCGCAGTCGGAGTTTTGTGGTTCTGCCAAAAACCAGGCAGATTCTACGCACAGGAGATTTATGATGCCTGGCACATCACAAACAGTTCATGATTATAAACCATGTACGATAGGTAGACAATCACACACATTTAGTTTTCCGGCACCGTATGTGATAGTGTCTGACATCACACACACTTTGCAAACGGCAACTGTGTGCATGCTTGCACACGTTTCCTCTCTGTGAACCATCTCGGATTATGGTGTATATAGCGAACGTTTGTGTTTTACCAACCGTGTGTGCTGTAATGACCCGCACAACGTAATTTCTCCCTAATTTAATTGCTGCTATTTAAAATTGTACCTAATTTAAACTTTAAAGTAGGCTATAGCTTTATTCATATCCATCAGGTTCAAACAACCAATGCATTATTCGATTCACATGTACATATGTTTAAGAATTACAGAAGCGCCAAATAAAGAATGATGTACCAGGTTTCTATACTTGTACTATTACAGATGGTAAAGAAAGAGGCGGCAGACATTCCAGTTGCTGAACAAGGTGAAGCGGAATGGCCCTATTGTGCTCTCCTAGATGCAGAAGGCATGCAGGACTCTAGTCGAACCCCTTGTGATGGTTGGCCACCAATCATGTAGTTTGAGAGCTAATCTTGAGTAAACTGCTTCAGGATGCACTGCAAAAGAAAAAAATTCAGATATTTTCATCTAACACAACTCATTACGGGCCGTAAAAAGAAGGCTACAAGGTTCTTACTTACCATCCTGCAGTTCACTGTTGTCTTGCATAAAGTGTAAAAAATAGTTCGATTGACATCTTTTGACCCATTTTAGTAACAATCTTTATCAGTTTCCCCACTAGATGCTGGTTCATGAATATCTCATTGCCCCATGCGCAAAAAGGGTCGAAGTGTGGATCTTTGGCAATGATATATGTACCTAAAAGCACCAAGTTAATATTAGAAGCTAAACAACAATTGAAAAATGATGTAGTACAACATTCCATCCATCCCATTATATAAGATTTTATTACATGTATATATAGACATCATCAGAACATTAAGGTAACACTCTTCCTTGTTGCTATGTAGCCTGGGATTGCATATTTAGTCATTCAGTACAAGGCATGTTGCTAAACAACAATTTTAAAACGAAAAGGCATGTTAACTACAATATCCTTAACAGTAACCAAATATCGTAATTCATAGTGGTATTGTTGAAACTGTTATTGATGAAATTGAACTGCACAACAAATAGTTGCACATATAGAGCATCACATTGTGAAGAACTGAAATAAACAAGTCATAAGGACATCTCTAGGCGATCCTTAAAAAGTTAAAGGACTAAAACCCTTAGTGGATATATATATATACTCCAGCAATTTTTGGCCTTTTCTAGTCGATCCCCTAAACTTAAGGTTGTAAACTTCAATTTGATCAAGTTCAAAGCAGGTTCAACCGAAAGTAGCATGCATTCAAACATAAACATAGATAGTTTTTCATAACCGAACATAAAACATAAATTTAAACTAAGCTAAAGTACTTCCGGTCGAAGTAGAGGTCGAGCCAATCCTTCCTCGTCATGTACGGTGTGCCGCGAGACGGGTCCGAGCCAGTACCGTCGGCGGGGTTGTTGGGGAAGGCACTCCACCACTCGTCCACGTCGATCTCCTCGTCCTGGGGGCCCACCTCGACGCCCTCCGTGCCGCCTTCGACCTCGCCATCAGAGGAGAGCACGATAACCTCGCCGCCGTCCTCGTCGCGTTCGACCTCGTCATCAGAGGAGAGCGCGATAACCTTGCCGCCCTCCTCACCAGCAAAGATCGCCAGCTCCGCCTCCACGAGCTCCGGGTGCTGCCGGCGGAGCTCTTGCATGTAGACCTCATCGGCGGCCTCGGCCTCGAGACGCTCCCACGCCTCGCGGTCCTCCCGCGCCATAGCCGAGCTCACCACCCCTGGCTCCGACGGAATGAGGTGGACCGGGCGTGTGCCGAAGGGGAAATTGAGCCTAGCCGCCGCGCCATGGTAGAGGACTTTCCAGCGGTCGTACTCCATGGTCGCGAGCTCAGCCGTATGGAAACTACCGAGCCACCGGTGAGTGTGGGTCTCTCGATCTGTAATCTCAGCGACCCACGTTCCCCAACGCCACTACCGAACCCCAAGGTAGGACTTCATCGGCTGCTGGGTCCGGGGGGGCAGGGAAGTCCTCGAACCGGTGTAAGGGCGCGGCGACAGGCGGATCAGGAAACTGGCGATGGCGGATCGGGCCCGCGGTGGACGATGGGGACACCTCGGCAGCCACCTCGCCGACGTCGAGCAAAAAGGCTGCGATAAACCTCTTTTTGGCCATTGGCTACTCGAGCTCCCCGACACATAGGCAAAGGTTGAGGATGGAGGCGCCGCCGATGGAGGCGCCAGCGATAGCGACGACCTACCAATGGTTTCGAGGGTTGTGTGTGTCTGTGTGAGTGGAGGTTGTGTTTGAGGAAATACTGCGGCAACTGAAAATTTTACTAGGTGGGAGTAACAAGGCGGGGCTACTGCAAAATTTGGATCAAGGGCGAGCAGATATTTTTGAGATTGCGAGGGATGTAGAGGTGGGAGTAAAATGCTGGGGCTACTGAAAATTTGAATCAAGGGACTGAATCAGAGAGGGATGCAGAGGCGGGAGTTTTGGGAGAGCGAGCTAGTGTGCTTGACACGTCGGTTGTGGACTATAGCCGACACACCTTCTCGCGTAAGCCATAGGCGTACTATACACTGACGGTGCTCCAAGATATTTTGTACTACATCTCACACGGTTGCTGATAATAAACTGTGTGCGATCTACTTGATTTTTCATCTTGATTTGAATTACATAATGGGGTCACAACGGCAATGGACGGTGTTTGAATTGCTAGACCTTTTATCTGCAGTGAACATGAAATTGTATGTGTCTCGTAAAAGAATTGGAATTATCAGGGTTCGCTTGGACATTTCATACATTAAACTGGTTTTCTAGCCATTTCAGGTGCACAATTCAAAATTAAACTACATGCACATGCTCCGGTGCATACAAATTGGTTGAAAAATCAAATATGTGTCCTTCAGTGCATGCTTAGGTCCCATGGAAGAAATGGGAATGAATTTTTTGGGGTTCGTTTGGCCTTTTTTATAGATTAACTAGGTTTTCTAGGCATTTTATGCATAATTCAAATTTCAACTACAAGCACATGCTCTAATGCACCAAAGTTGGTTGAAAAATCACATTGTGTCCTTGGGTGAATTTCTAGGTCCCATGCAAGAGATGGGAATGAATTTCAAACACCAAGGCACTGTTGATTGCCGGCAAAACATAGAGATGCCTCGTTTTCAAATTTGAGTAAATCCAAAACTCGTCTAAAATTCATGAAACTTGGCATGCTATCATGGAGCGGCATCAACATGCCGTTGTGAAAATTTTGCCCCATTTGGGGCAAGTTTGGGTATAAGCTTCTCACAATTCGATAGGGAACGTACCACCTTTGGGGCCGAGACGATATCCGTTGCCTCTTATTACTTTCAAAAAAATTCTAGTGTCAACATAGAACAACAGGAGTGTTGTGTTCAATCTTGGAATTTTCCGGGGTTCGTTTGGCCTTTTTTATACATTAACTGGGTTTTCTGTGCATTTTATGTGCATAATTCAAATTTGAACTACAAGCACATGCTCCAATGCACCAAAGTTGGTTGAAAAATCACATGTGTGTCCTTGGGTGAATTTCTAGGTCCCATGCAAGAGATGGGAATGAATTTCAAACACCATGGCACTGTTGATTGCCAGCAAAACGTTGAGATGCCTGGTTTTTAAGTTCTAGTAAATCCAAAACTCGTCTGAAATTCATGAAACTTAGCATGCTATCATCGAGCGGCATCAACATGTTGTGTTAAAAGAATTGTCCCATTTGGGGCAGGTTTGGGTATATGCTTCTCACAAACCAGAGCTTTTCAGAAAAAGCATGATGGTTTGGGTAGGGAACTTCCCACCTTTGGGGATGAAATGATATCCGTTGCCTCTTATTTCTTTCAAAATTTTCTTGTGTCAACATAGAACAATAGGAGTGTTGTGTCAATTATTGTGATTTTTCGGGGTTCATCTGGACATTTTTATGCATTAACTGGGTTTTCTAGGCATTTTATGTGCATAATTCAAATGTGAACTACAAGCACATGCTCCAATGCACCAAAGTTGGTTGAAAAATCACATGTGTGTCCTTGGGTGAATTTCTAGGTCCCATGCAAGAGATGGGAATGGAATTCAAACACCATGGCACTGTTGATTACCGGCAAAACTTTGATATGCGTAGTTTTTAAATTCTAGTAAATCCAAAACTCGTCTGAAGTTCATGAAACTTGGCATGCTTTCATGGAGCGGCATGAACATGCCGTGGTGAAAATTTTGTCCCATTTGGGGCAGGTTCGGGTATAAGCTTCTCACAACAAGCATGATGGTTTCGATAGGGAACATACCACCTTTGGTGATGGGACGATATCCGTTGCCTCTTATTGCTTTCAAAAAAATTCACTTGTCAACATAGAACAACAGGAGTGTTGTGTCGATTTTTGGGATTTTTCGGGGTTCGTTTGGACATTTTTATGCATTAGTTGAGTTTTCAATGCATTTATGTTCATAATTGAAATTTGAACTACATGCACATGCTCCAGTGCATATAAATTGGTTGAAAAATCAAATTTGTGTCCTTGGGTGCATGATGAGGTCCCATGCAAGAAATGGGAATGACTTTCAAACACCATGGCACCATTGATTGCCGGCAAAATGTTGAGATGCCTCATTTTTAAATTCTAGTAAATCCAAAACTTGTCTGAAATTCATGAAACTTGGCATGCTTTCATGGAGCGGCATCAACATGTCGTGGTAAAAGTTTTGTCCCGTCTAGGGCAGGTTTGGGTATAAGCTTCTCACAACAAGCATCATGGTTTCGATAGGGAATGTCCCACCTTTGGGGACGAAACGATATCCACTGCCTCTTATTGCTTCCAAAAATTTTCTCGTGTCAACATAGAACAACAGGAGTGTTGTTTCTATTTTTGTGATTTTTCGGGGTTCTTTTGAACATTTTTATGCATTAACTGAGTTTTCAATGCATTTATGTGTATAATTCAAATTTGAACTACATGCACATGCTCCAGTGCATATAAATTGGTTGAAAAATCAAATATGTGTCCTTGGGTGCATGCTTAGGTCCCATGCAATATACGGGAATGAATTTCAAACACCAGGGCACCGTTGATTGCCAACAAAACATTGAGATGCCAGGTTTTTAAATTCTAGTAAATCCAAAACTCGTCCGAAATTCATGAAACTTGGCATGCTATCATGGAATGGCGCCCAACATGATGTGGTATTTTTCGTGTCCATTTTGAGAGAAGGCGGGCGCAAATAATGACAGCCAACAAAGGCATTTGAAAAAATAGCTGCCACTTAATATCTCAAACATTTGTATAATTCAAAACGTGTGCGTTCTTTTAACCATTCATGTGACGCCACATGTCTTCGTTTTAATGGCTCTAGGAGGTGCCGTGTGGACAGCTGCTTGACCTTGACTGAATGGGAGGCGTGCGAGCGTAGTCCGGTGCGCAGGCTGACCGAGAGGTATGCAAGCTGTCCTCCAATGCGCATGCTCACCGGGAAGCGTGCAAGCTTTACGCTGCGCGGGCTCACCTTCCATGGCCGCCCGCCTTCCTCTCCATTAATGGTGCCCGAGTCGCTGTTTAATATGGGCGGCCTTACTGTTCGCCTCCCATTCCCCTCCCCCCTGCAGACCTCCACCGCCATGGCACAGAATGATCATCTGCCACTAGTCTTCAAGTTTGGTGAAGTTGACTCCAAGCCAGAGGAGATAGAAAATAAGGAGGAATGGGGCCTCATGGACATGGCCCAGAACGAGTTGGCCGCGGCGGTTGCTGCCCCCGTTCCCATCCCAGCTCCCATCCACGCGCCCGCGCCAGCGACCATCCCCGTAGCATTGACGGGCTGGTCGCCAAGCACTATCGCTGAGCTGGAAGCCGCGGGCGTCAGCGAGGTCTCCGCGGACCCGCACGAGCTCGTGTACATGCCAGCGCCAGCGCCCGTGCCCGTGCGAGTCCCTCCACCCACCGTGCCGCCGGCCCCCATGCGCTTGGCTGCATCCACCGCGCTCGTGCGCGCCCCTCCACCCACTGCGGCGCTAGTCCCCGTGCATTTGGCTGCACCCGCCGCGCCCGTGCGCCCCCCCTCAGCAGCATGGGACGCTGCCATCGACCATACCTCTCAACGGCTCCAGTTGTCGTCCTCCCGCGCCCTGCCCATCGATCGCGCGATGACATGATGTTTGATTTACACATGAAGAACATTTTGTGCTGCCTTGAAGACTTCAACAACGACGTCCCGAAGGACGACAATGACGGCACGGCACACCGCCTCCACCGCCGCCGGAAATAGTTTTTGGGGGTCTAATACTGTATCTCAAATTCTCGATCATATGAATATAAATTCGCAGTGTGACTGAATGAAAGATATGGTTTGAACGAACTTGCGTTTTTCTCTCTTAATGTATAGACTTATCAAATGATTTTATTTTGAAAAAACGTCAATGGTTTTTAAATATAAAACACTCATCGCAAACGTTTTAGTTCGAACACCAGTATGCAAACCGACAGCTTCCCCAGGAAGCCAAGGGAAATGTGTCGAGCAGGATTTCCGCATCCCTTCAACGCAAACGGTTGTTTTGCATGACCTAGGTGCAATCACGTACAAATAATTGGGTAAGATTTACATATCTGTCATTTTTGGTATGTTGCCATTTCTCAAACTGGAAAGATCGACATTTGTTTATCTAGTAACATTTCCATTTGTCAACCTTGTAACACTGCGATTTGTCAAAATATGCAGCTACAAATCACTAGCACTATCTAATTTTTGCAACTAAAATCACTAGCACTGTTCATATGGACACCACCAGCAGGCGTGAGTTCATGGACGCATATGAAAATGTACCATTGATTACATACAACAAGTCATCAACCCACAACGACAACGAGGATACACGTTGGATTATAGATCATTTCCAACAAAACATTCTAGTAAAGTTTTTCTCACACAACAAATAAGAAAGCGATGAAATGAACTTCAGCTCAACCACTCATCGGCATTGGAAACGCTTGCTTTGAACCAGAAGTGATTCTCTGGGAAGGGCCAGCTACTGTCAATCTCAAGACCAACGCAGGACTAATCATCTAGGCTAAAGCGGCCTACTATATCACGACCAGGGTAGGGAACCACCGCAATGTCCGAGGTATAGATACAGTTGCTTCTCATAAATGGTAGTAACGTTGTGTCAACAGCAGCTGGATCGCCTTCCACCATCATTGGATAGTTTTGTCCAAGGAAGAGCGAGTTTCCTCCAAGACTTTCAATACTGAACCAGGGAGAAGGTGTTGGCGCTAGTACACCAGTATCCATCCCGAATACCCTGCAACGGATGTTGGAATAGGTCCGGAGAGTGCGACCATACAAGAAAACACTTGCTTCCTTAGTAACATCAGTAGTGCCCCGTATAAAGACAAGAAGAGGTGATCCATCGAAATAAGTTGCCAGGCGCCATTGAGTATATGGGTCCTGCTCGTCCTCATGCCCGTGAATAAAATTTTCAAGTGTAGGTGGTGGAATGTCCACAGGACCTTGGAAACACAAGAAGGTTAATTAGTAAAGGGAAACTAGCTAACCCGCATGCATGTGGATGAAACAATTATAATTACGGTGGAAGACAAACATACCGAAATCATGAGGATTCCATGCAAAAACAGTGCCACGAGTGGTGGCAGCAAACACAAGATCCTCGTATTGAATTGCATCACAATAATCATCCATGTATAGAAACTGATTTTTGAGCAATATCCATCGAGGTGTGGAAGTAAGGAAGGCAACAAGCTTGTCGAAGATAGCAAAAACTTCATAGTTCGTGTAATCCCAAGAGCGGTTAGGAACTCGACAAATTGCTATCTTTCATAGACGACCATTACCATGAACGTATTTGAACTCACGTAGGCCATCTGTGTGCTCAACCTCTGGGTAGTCTGAGATTTTTGGAAGTGGAACCCAGTGACGAGTGTACACATTCACAAGTTCCCACTCGCAGTTGTACCCAATATAAACAACCCAATGTCCATTTGCGCCTGCCCAAGCCTTGCCCTCAAGCGATGGCATCTTAACATCATACGTATCATTATCAAGCAGCATCAACTTACACAAGGCGAGGCTTCCCTCTTCCCCGCGCCCGTCAGCAGGGTCACAGCGAAGAAGATAGGGGAGATCAAACCGCTCCTGGACCCTTGGGTTCCTTGTAATGATGTTATTAGTTGAGTCGAGAATGGTCTTGAATGAACCTGCCATGCTAGCCGAGGTGATGATGTCGCACCGATCAATGAGTTCCTCCACCGGGTCATCATTCAGATTGGGGCAAGAATAACGGGGTCGTTTCCGGCTTGTTCCCTCCATGGAGAAGACGATCAAACAATGGCAAAGGAAGGGTGAAGGCAAATGGAGGAGGGAGGAAGAGCTAGCATGCGACAGCAGTTCCAAATTGAGAGGGAAAGGCAAAGAGTCAGTGGACGGTTGCCACGGTACATGAAGAGGTGCATGGGGAGCAAACGGTTGCCACAGAGGTCACACACTGACGAAAAGGGCAGAGTGAACCGTATGCAATCCCATCGCACAACACACACGTCTTGCTAAGTTGAACCGTTTTTATACTCTTGTGTCAACGCAAACAGTTCATCCGAGTGAACCACATGCCGTATATCCCACACACCTTGATCTGGCTGACCGTTTCTTTTGTGTTGCCTACTCACAAACAGTTCATCCGAGTGAACCGTATGCTGTATATTGCACACACCTTCATCTGGCTGCCCGTTTCTTTTGTGTTGCCTAATCACAAACAGTTCATCCGAGTGAACCGTATGTTGTGTATCGCACATGCCTTCATCTGGCTGCCCGTTTCTTTTGTTCCTCCTTGTCGCAAATAGTTAATTGAACTGAACCGTATGCCCTTCATCGCACATGCAACTAAAACCTAAACCGTGTTTGATGCATCCGTCATCGCAAACGTTTTATACGTTCCTGACGGTTTTCATACAACACCGTTTGCGATTATGGCATCGCACACAGTTTCTCGAAGGGTCTCCGATCGAAGTGCCGCGTTAGAAGCATCCTGCAGTAGTGCAAGTTGCTGCTCAAGTGAAGAAGCCCAAGTCTGGACCTAAGCCCAAGACTAAGTGCTTCTACTGCAAAGGGACTGGTCACTAGAAGCAGAACTGCCCCAAGTATTTGGCGGATAAGAAGGATGGCAAAGTGAAAGGTATATTTGATATACATGTTATTGATGTGTACCTTACTAATGCTCGCAACAGCACCTAGGTATTTGATACTAGTTCTGTTGCTAATACTTGCAACTCGAAACAGGGGCTATGGATTAAGCGAAGATTGGCTAAGGACGAGGTGATGATGCACGTGGGAAATGGTTCCAAAGTCAATGTGATTGCCATCGGCGCGCTACCTCTACATCTACCTTCGGGATTAGTTTTAGACCTAAATAATTGTTATTTGGTGCCAGCGTAAAGCATGAACACTATATCAGGATCTTGTTTGATGCGAGACAGTTATTCATTTAAATCAGAGAATAATGGTGGTTCTATTTATATGAGTAATATCTTTTATGGTCATTGATACGTCTCCAATGTATCTATAATTTTTTATTGTTCCATGCTATTATATCATCTGTCTTGGATGATTAATGGGATTTAATATGCTCTTTTATATTATTTTTGGGACTAACCTATTAACCGGAGGCCCAGTGCTAGTTTCTGTTTTTTTGCCTATTTTAGAGTTTCGCAGAAAAGGAATACCAAACGGAATCCAAACGGAATAAAACCTTCGCGATGATCTTTCTTGGACCGAAAGCAAACCAGAAGACTTGGAGTTGAAGTGTGGAACTCCGTGAGGCGGCCACGAGGCAAGAGGGCGCGCCCAGGGGGGTAGGCGCGCCCCCCACCTTTGTGGGCCCCACGTAGCTCCACCGACGTACTTCTTCCGCCTATATATACTCGTATACCCTAGATCAATCGTAGAGAGCCATGAAACCACTTCTCCACCACCGCAACCTTCTGTACCCGTGAGATCCCATCTTGGGGCCTTTTCCGGCGATCTGCCGGAGGGGGAATCAATCACGGAGGGCTTCTACATCAAAACCATTGCCTCTCCGATGAAGCGTGAGTAGTTTACCACAAACCTTCAGGTCCATAGTTATTAGCTAGATGGCTTCTTCTCTCTCTTTGATTATCAATACAAAGTTATCCTCGATGTTCTTGGATATCTATTTGATGTAATATTCCTTTGCGGTGTGTTTGCCGAGATCTGATGAATTGTGGCTTTATGAAAAAGATTATCTATGAATATTATTTGGTTCTTCTCTGAATTCTTATATGCATGATTTGATATCTTTGCAAGTCTCTTCGAATTATCGGTTTAGTTTGGCCTACTAGATTGATCTTTCTTGCAATGGGAGAAGTGCTTAGATTTGGGTTCAATCTTGCGGTGTCCTTTCCTAGTGACAGTAGGGGCAGCAAGGCACGTCTTGTATTGTTGCCATCGAGGATAAAAAGATATGGTTTATATCATATTGCTTGATTTTATCCCTCTACATCATGTCATCTTGCTTAAAGTGTTACTCTGTTCTTATGAACTTAATACTCTAGATGCATGCTGGATAGCAGTCGATGTGTGGAGTAATAGTTGTAGATGCAGAATCATTTTGATCTATTTGACACGGACGTGATGCCTATATTCATAATCATTGCCTAGATATTCTCATAACCATGCACTTTTCTATCAATTGCTCGGCAGTAATTTGTTCACCCACCGTGATACATGCTATCTTGAGAGAAGCCACTAGTGAAACCTATGGCCCCCGGGTCTCTTTTTTATTATATTGCATCTCTTTTATTTACATCGCACCTTGTTTACTATTTTGCAAACTTTACTTCCCAATCTATACAACAAAAATACCAAAAATATTTACTTTACTATCTTTATCAGATCTCACTTTTGCGAGTGACCGTGAAGGGATTGTGATGCGGAGCATCCTACGTTCATCTCCATGTACACCTTAGTAGCACATCAAGCCCCAAGTGGACTTACCGGACATAAGGTGAACCCGCTCCTCTTCAAGATTTACATGAATATCTATGGGACTTGGTCGCTACCTCACCACGAAACATTGTGCATCATTAGGTACGACGGCGACCGCCGCCAAGTAGCTAAGGAGCTTCCCGGAGGCCAAGGAGAAGGACCCAAAGGCCACAAGAAAGGAGGAGTGCACGAAGATCAACTCTGCACTGACCCCGTGCCCACGGGCCTCGAAGACCCCGTGCGCCCGGGCTACACAGAGAGCTGGCGCTGGAACACCCCGTGCGCACGGGCCTGTACCGTGCCCATGGGACCCCCGTGTGCACGGGCCCAACTTACCCCGTGTGCACGGGCCCTACAGGATGGACGGCTGTGATTGCTGTTTGGGCCTCCTCTTCATCCACCTCGTCCCTCACCTCCAGCCACCTATATATTCCATACCTAGACCATTTGTTAGGGTTAGCAAAGGATATGATAGACATATGAGAGCTTTGCTCCATGGATCCACTCCACTAGGAGATCAAGACCTCCTCTTGGAGTGACCAATATCAAGACCCCACATGTGGGAAGGATCCCCATAATAGGATCATCAAGACCTCTCTCCTCATAGGATTGGGATGAACTAGTATCTTATATCTTTCCTTTGTTGTTCTTGGATCATTGTATCTCTCTTTGTGTGATTGGATCTAGCTTATGTGTGATTGGATCTAGTCAATTGAGTGTTTTCCCTCTTGTGTTCATCTTGTTCTTGGGGATTCCCCCTCCAATTCGTGAAAGATCTCCACTTAGGGTTCCACCCTATATCATTTTGGTATCATGAGCCATGGTTTCTCACGAAATTGGAGCCCCCCTCTTTGTTTTCTAGCCTAGTTTTGTTGATTTCGTCCTAAATTCGAAAATTCCCCACCAAAAATAGCCCCAATTTTTTTTGTGATTTGTTGGTTTTGATGCTGTTTTGTTGGATTTGATCCATGGATTTGATTGGTTTCAAGTGGATCTAGCTTTCCCCCATCTTTTCCCCACCATCCATCCCCAAAATCTCCCCTATTTTGCCCAAGAAATCTCCATTTTCCGCCACGAAATCGCGAAATTTCAGCCCACCCCGTGCCCACGGACCCAGACCCCATGCGCACGGGCCCCCGAAAACTCTCTGGACACCTCGTGCCCACGGACCTGTACCGTGCGCATGGGACCCCATG